>NC_142928.1:33380679-33388179 GCF_046866305.1 Octopus bimaculoides
AACCGCATCTGCAGACCTCGAAATACTTTTCTAACATTATTTACGTTAAAGATAACAAGTTTGCTTCGTTTTTGATGCATCTACGTAAACATACATACATACATACATACATACACACACATACATACACACACATGTATGTAGGTATGCATGCATGTATGCATGTATGCATGTATGCATATATGTATGTATGCACCTATAAATGCATGTAGGTTAATAATGATTATATATATATATATATATATATATTTGTACACAAGCATATGTAGATATATATACGTATATATTATATAGATATATACTTGTATAGATAAATATACGTATGCATATGCATTCTTGAAAAGATAAAAACATATATACATACATATATACATGTGTGTATGTATGTATGTATAGATATATATGTGTGTGTGTGTGTGTGTGTGTGTGTGTGTGTGTGTGTGTGTGTGTGTGTGTGTGTGTTTGTATATATATATATATATATATATATATATATATATATATTAAGAACAAAAGGTGAGAATGCTTTGTGAACTTTAATCATGATAAAATTAGGAAAATACAGTGTTATTAAAATACGCAACCGGTTTCAATTGTTTAAGAGAATTATTTCATAAAATAAGAAAAGGTAAAATAAAGTCGATTAAATCAAATTAATCTTAAGTGAGAACAGTTTTAAGCGTTCGTGTATTTTTCATTAAAACTTCACAAGGTGGTGGATGTTGATTTCCTTCCGATGTATGCCTTGTCATAAAGTAGCAGTAACAACCTTAACACAAGTAGTGGTTTATTGCTCCATTTTGTAGCAGCAATAACAGAGAGTTATTTTTTCTTATTGACACTGTTGATGTTAAAGAGTGGTTCGTAATAGTGAGTGTAGTCGTAAGGTGATTGTGGAAGTGGTAGCATCAGCAATGATAGAGGTCATAGTAGTAGTGATGGCTGTACCGGCCTCTTTAGTAGAAGCGTCAACAGCAACATAGCAGCTTAAGTAGTGGTTGTAAAGATGGAAATGGTAGAATCTGTAGATGTAGAAGTAGTTAGTTCCTCTGTTTCAGTAGCAGGTGTTGGAGCACTGGCCATAGAAGCGGTAGTATTAGCTGCAAAAGCAGTAGTAATTGTAGTGGTAGGAGCAGTTGTAGGTCTCATACAGACAGGTACACACACACACACACAAATAATTGTCACAGTTCTTGCCTGAAGATTGCAATAGCATGAAATTCGATTTGCATGATAAACATTCAGTTGTAATAAACTATGCGTATATGTCTGCCTGTGTATTTATGTATGCATGTATGTATCATGCATACATGTTTCATGTATGTATCATGCATGCATGTTTCATGTATGTAGTTATATAAAATAAAATAAAAACTAAGTCCCCTGTGATATCAGCAATCTGTAGGACAGGCCACGTGTGGTTATCTCCGTATTTCAAACTCCAGTATGAAAACATCTAATAAGAGGTATCAGTTGTAGAAATAGGATGAGTGGTAATAATAGAAAGCGAGTGTAGAGGAAATGATTACAAGTTTTAGTGGATTTGATCATTAATTATAATTGTAAATGAGATTAATTAAGAGTAGCATAGAGATAGCAAAATTGAGGGAGAGAGTGTAATTCGTTGTAAACAAGACCAGTCAGGCAAAACTAAATGTTATTAGCATGAGAATGAGCTCTTTGCTAAACTGATGATCGAATATATATTCTAGTTATATACATGTACGAAATATTTAAAACTATCACTAACAAAATTATTACTCACTTATTACTTTAATTATTGATGATCCTTTCTGAAAATTAAACATTTTCAAGTGTATTGACTTTCTTCATTGGGAGATTGCTTTTTCAGTTAGTTTCGGTAGCGTGGAAATGCCGTATAGCAACATCAGTGTGTATATAGAAAAAACAAGCAATGCTTTCATACAGGCGGTGCATATAACATATTAAACACACATTTCCATTAGAAACAGGGGTCCATGTCCATAGAAAAAAATGTAAAATATGTATGTTTAAGTTTTCTTGTGTTATTGTGCTTCAGTGTCCCACAAAACAATATCAGGTCTGTTATGCTTGCACCAAACTCCATTTTTTTATTGGAGTGTTCCAACAGAAATTCTTGTTTTTAAAGGTGTGAATACATGCTGGTTCTGACATGCCTTTGATGTATACGTCAAGGCAATTGTTCCTGCAGATAACGTTGTAAATAGTATGTACGTACGTATGTATGTATGTATGTACGCACGCATGCATTTATGTATGTATGTGCATATGCATAAACATAAATATACAGGGAGACAAACAGACAGAGACACAGAGAGCCGTGTATAAATTAAACTTTCTAAATTATATGTGTAACTGAATCTTTAAATCAAGTTTCTGTGAGTTTTACAAACAACCTCAAATATTAACGCTGATTACTACAAGCCTAAGTTTATGCATTTAATACCGGTCTTATCATCATCATTACATTGAATCAACGAAACGAATGCTTCTGGCGCATTTCATATGGACTAAAAGACATCTTTTATAATCTTTAGTCATAACAAAAGGCATAGCATCCACTTCATAAACGATGTTTTGCAAACTATTATATTATTTATCAGACGCTAATAACGAAAGTTTATAATCGAATTTTCATCTTCTCCGAAGGTAATTTTCCAAAATAAAGTTTGAGTAAACTTTTTCCTTTTTATTATTTTACAGAATAAAGATCAATAGAAAAATAAACTCTTTCAAATGTGTGCTAAAACATATGATTCTATAGCAATATTTCAGGATATATGTGTCTATATTTGAATACATATTTGCACATATATCTCGAAATATGAATTAGCGTATTATGTATGTATATATGTATGTATGTATGTATGTATGTATGTATAACAATATATTTATACATGCACACAGTATATGTGGATATATCCAAGGCTCATATTTGACTCTGAAAGATTGCAACATAACTTTACTAAGTACATGTCCAATATACCTATTGGTTACTCTAAAACTGACCGTAGGATTCTCACCAAAACCTGCACTAGGCTAAAGTATAGTAAAAAGGAAACAAATATTATTATTAACTATGGAATAATTTCAGTTTCATGATTAAAATGAATGCTGAGATATTTTTTCCATCTGAATATACCACGTGAGTATGCCACGTGAGTAACCAATTACATACTCATTCACTACAGAATAAGGATTACCAGTCTATTTCTACCTTATCAACGCTATGGAAATTGAGCTACTATAAAAGGCTAGAAAAATAATGTTACTCTGCAATGATGCATTTTGGATTAAAAGATGAAAACAGGAAACTACTTGACCCCAACATATGAAAAAAAAAGGATTCTGTGTTGGCCCACACATTTTTAAATCGATACATGACTAAGTCCCCTGTGATATCAGCAATCTGTAGGACAGGCCACGTGTGGTTATCTCCGTATTTCAAACTCCAGTATGAAAACATCTAATAAGAGGTATCCCTGTACGCTTCTAGAAACATGTAACTCAGTACAACCTGTCGCAGGTTGTACTGAGTTACAATCCCAGTTATAGTTGGTAACCCTTCCGCAGCCCTTACTACTCGGTACACTTAAATCCCTAGACTCTACTGCACTAGTCATTTTCCCTCAACACCGTTCTAAAAATCTAATAAACCTAATAATATTATTAGTCATAAACTTTATACATTTATATCTAATGTTTAGTTCGTAACTTCCTTATGACGGTAGTTTTATATGCCTTTATATTTAGTTATCTTTACCAGCAGGCGTGACTAGCTATGTAGACATTGCAGGACTTTAATCAATGAAGCTGCATTCTGGAGAGTTAGGCGGCCAGATGTTAGATGTGATATGGTCGAAGAAAGTATCTGACAACCATAACTGGGTTCTCCTGCTTGTGTTGCATGGTGCACAGTCCTGTTGCCAGACATAGGGTCTTCCACAAATGTCTATTTACCTATGGGCGAGAAGAAATCTGCTTACTCCTTATATCAGGATCTAAATATGTAGTGAGGAGACTAGGTGTGATATGTATTAATCTTTGCTTAAACATATTTGAGCTTTGATAGATGTATAGACATATATACATAATGTGAGAGGGGGGATTGAGGGGACATACATTCAGGAAATGGAGAAAGATGGGATTTTGTCCTGTCCTTGAGTAACTGTATTTATACACTTATATATACATGTCAATACACATACACTTCTGTTGAAATAAGTTCGAATGCAGTCTAATATGTTGATTAACGCAAAAGTATATATGCTAGGCTATACCACTACTTTTTATGACTATATAATTACATATTCATTCTTTGACATGCTTTTGTTTATTATGTATCTATGTACTAGAATACTTCTTATTTGAGGACAACCTACATAAAGTATTACATTGACATATCATAGTAAACTTGTATATGTTTAAATATACTTTTCTGTATGTAACAAAAAGCTCGCTTGTTTATATATGTAAGCAAATGTGTATATCTAAATTTCAATATACCCACATGCATGTCTATATATCTTTACGTCTACTCAATTGACTTAGACATGCCGTTAACTATAACATTTGAGGTTTTTTTATATCACCTCTCTCGTTCCATTATACCATATGTTAAATTTCGTTCCAATATTTCATATCATTTGCCTATATTACATTACTGTATTCCATGTTATATTGCATTACAGTAAATTATATTATATCATGGTGTTTTATATTTCGTTGTGTAACACTGCACTTCTGTGGATCGGTTTACATTAATATGATTTATCCTGAATGCATTTTTCAGTTCGCAGCCAAAAGCAACGGTAGCAACATACGCTCTCTTCCAATAACAATTACCTTAATATTGTATGAACAATTGACTTGCCCAAACTAACCTTGAGTCTAACATTAGTTAACCTAAGCACCACTTATAGAAACCTGTATAGCCATATGTTATTTAATCTGCCTCCACTGTCAAAGCCAATGATGTTTCTCAACATCTTAATATCTACTAAGTTGGAACCTGTACACACACATACACATATACATATATATTCTCAAGAATTCAATCACTACTACCATCCACAAGTCACTTTCAGGGCACTTGACCATTTAACATCCAACTATAACCATGGCACTCCCGCATTCTTCTTCTTCTTCTTCTTCTTCTTCTTCTTCTTCTTCTTCTTCCTCTTCTTCTTCTTCTTCTTCTTCTTCTTCTTCTTCTTCTTCTTCTTCTTCTTCTTCTTCTTCTTCTTCTTCTTCTTCTTCTTCTCTTTTTCCTTCTTCTTTTTCCCTGCCAAGAATTCACAACGACCTCGAACCCACAAGAGTATACAAGAGAGACAGAGACAGGCAGAAACAAGGAAAATGCCCCTTGTATTTGAATACTATGCAAATATTCTTTTAAAACACTTTTCTTTTAATTTTTCCAAAATTTTATTGTTTTCCATACTTACAGGTGAAAAAGTCTCAATGACTGAAACCAGTACTGAAATGTTTTTTATAAAATTATTTTAGCATTTTCTACCTTGACTTTTTTTTCCATATATATCAACTCGTGTGTTCCCTTTCAACCTTCTACATATATATGTATGTATAATATATATATATATATATATATATATATATATATATATATATATATATATATATATATATATATATATATATATATATGTACATATATATAGCTCAAATTTACAGAAAACAAATGACGAAGAGTGGTGAAGAAACAACAAGCAGGTGTATTAGTTTAATGCTCGAGAAAAATGGAAAGGTCTTTGGTATTTCAAACCTACGTTCTTTGACAGAAATGATTGAGAGGGAAAAAATAGAGAGAACAAAAAAAAACGGAGAGAAAGAAATGTGTAGGGATTAACGGTTCAACATGATGAATATATATATATATAATTCTTTTATTCGTTTATTCGTTTCAGCCATATATATATTCTTTCAAACACGAATATATATATATTATTCTGAAACAAGATTGTTGACTGTGACTTCGAAGTTACGACCAGCTATGTTATCGTCGAGGTTACTGTCAATAATATTATTGTTTAAGACTAATAAATTTATACTCTGCAAAAGTATAGAGTAACCCATCAGATTAATGTAAAATTGTTTTTATTATAACTGAACATAAAAGCAAATATAGATAGATAGATAGATAGACAGACAGATAGACAGACAGACAGACAGACAGACAGACAGACAGATAGATAGATAGATAGATAGATAGATAGATAGATAGATAGATAGATAGATAGATTGTACTGTTCCGTGATAGAAAATTCAACAAAAAAGTACTCCATCTGGTGAGAGATAAATATTCATTTAAATATATATATATATACACATACACACATATATATGCATATATATGTATATATATATATATATATATATATATATATATATATATATATATATATATATATATATATACATAAACCTTTAACTAATGTATAACCAAAATTGTTATTTATGCAATTATTGGCTTAACGTAGCGTATTTTTCTCTTATTTGTGTGCTGCACTAGAAATATAAAATATATCATTTCAGCAAAATCATGAATTAATATAATTCCAGAAGGTTTCTTTACATGTGTTGCTGTTGTTGTTGTTTTGGATTTATCTAGCTTTCTGCTTCGTTTTACCCTCCTCCTATATTTCTCCCGGCGTTTTGCCATATTTCCTGAGGCTAAAGACATTTCCCAACAGCTCTGCAGATAATGACTGAAGGATGAAACTATGTTTAAAGGTCGAAAAGAAGAAACATTTTAATCAAAAATCTCACTAGAAGGAATTTTTCGATTTCACACTCACACACACACACACACACACACACACACACACACACACACACACACACACACACACACACACACACACACATACACGTGCACGCGCTCGAAATACGTACACATAGCTTACACATTCATATATATATATATATATATATATATATATATATATATATATATATATATATATATATATATAGCCAAATTACGTACTACAAGCATACACACACATCAATACGTATACACTTACATATGCGCATGTACATGTATTCAAGGTAAACATTTGCGTGCGTGCGGGCGCATATTATTAATTTCAATCAAGATTAAAAACACGTACTCATATACAAAGACATACATACATACATATATATATATATATATATATATACAGATACATATTTACACACACACACGCACACATATATATACATACATATATACATATATACATACATATATATATACATACACACATACGTACATGTATATTCACACACACACACATATATATACGTTTTATACATGTAAGAGTGAGTGCGCTTCTATGTATGATTTATGTGTACATGAACGTGTATATATATATATATATATATATATATATATATTGATCTTTATTTGTCATTTTCCTATTTCTTTCTCCATCGCTATGCCCTTATTTTCTTTTCTATGTATGCTTTTCTATTTTCTGTTCATGCAAATTC
>NC_142928.1:33393179-33398179 GCF_046866305.1 Octopus bimaculoides
TAGTTAAGTACGTGTCGATGTATTTATATATGTGAGAGAGAGAGAGAGAGAGAGAGAGAGAGAGAGAGAGAGTAGCGGCTCCTGTGTGTGAGAAAAGCAGTGTACGAGTGTGTAGAAGCGGATAATGAATGTGTTGGTGGTGTGAATATGGCGTGATACTCTAGGTGTAGTATGAACAACCCATAGTGTATAAGGGTGGATGTGTGAAAGATGGGTGTGGATAGAAAAACCATAATGGAAAGTGCGTGTGTAGGAGAAATTGTGTTCAAGCAGAAGAGTAAGTGTTGTTTTCATTAAATTCTGAAACAAGATTTCGTTATGTTGTACAAAGCCGCAGACAGTGAATTGCAGATGGGACAGCCTGGAGAATTGAAACGGCCTCAGTGATTCAGTATTGTCTCATTGACTGTCCAACGCGTGTTCCCATAAATAATCAGTTTCCTTTTACAAGTCAAAATTCGGTCGATGAGATATGTGACTGTGGAAGAAGAAGAGAAGAGAAGAGAAGATAATTACAAGCATGGTGATGAATGGTCTAGGTATTTTGGGGCTAAGAAGTTGCGAAATGATTACTTCTCTTAATGCACGCAATTTTTACTTCTTTTAATGTACATTCGGGCTTCTCTGGTTATAATCACTACCTCAGTTACTATTCCGAAATTTCTAATCTCTGAACGCCACTTTACATTTCCTTCCAATTTTTGTCTCCTCTTCTGTCTTTCTTAACAAAGAACAATCGTTCAAAACGTCGATGTATCTTCCCTTCATTTACAGCGTTACTACATTGATTTAGTACTCTTGTTCGTTGCAACTTTTTGTTCTATTTTTACTTGTAAAGACCAGACTATCACACCGCCTTAGTACAACCCCTCTTAGGTCATTTGACAATACCATGCGGTGTCCAAGACGGCAAAGTAAAAGGAGTTCCGATCGTGTGATATTTAATCGTATTTCTTCCATCCAGAAATCAAATTTGTTCGAGAGCGTAGCATCACAACCCTATTAGTAAATCAAATGTCTTGAACTGCTCCAAACCAGTAGTGCAGTGTCTGGGTGGGGTATCGGTTGAGTTACGTAAAGAACTGTTTGTTGTAAAAGAAGGGACGTATTCTTTGATGTGATACAGGATTTGGTAGGGGTCGGTTGATGTCTGGAACTAAAATCACTGGAAATATGAAACTATACGTCATGCAATTAAATTGTCTTCCTTTCTGTAATACATAGGTTGCATATATTTTGGAAATTGGCGAAAAGTTTTGTGCGGACAATATTCAGGAATATTTATTATTGCTTTTAATGTTATCGTTCTTAGATCATCAATACTTAAACGACACTACGTTATTCTTTTTTTTTTTTTTTTCTTACGTTTTGGATTTCTTAGTCTTTCGTCCATCTTCGTCCATCCGTTTGGTTGGATCTGATATTATAAAAGTATCTGTCATGGACGTCTTTTTTTTTTTTTTGTAAGTTAGATGGAGGCGGCGATTGGAACTGATTTGCATTGTCACTAGATTTCCTGTGAGCGTATTAAGTGTTATTTCCAAGTCAAAATTATAAAGTGATATCTAGGATGCTTACGGTATGAAGCCTACTGTTATTTTTAACTTTACATCTTTGAATGCTTTCATAAGATCTTTCCTTCATCAATCTTATTATCATTAGGTAATATTTTAAGTCTGTTTTCTCTGTTTATACTGCATTTGTTCACAAGATTTTTTTTTTCTTTTTTTGGACAAGAAGTATTTATCTATCAAGTAGAAAACATCTACCGAGTCTTTGAGTTTCTCTACGGGAGCAAAATACTTGGCAGAAGTTTGACTGCTGCAATCGAATTGATTGACCTCTGCATGTCTGTTGGTGTACATATATATTTTACCTATTTATACATGGTTTTGTACATATAGATCTTTACATAGACATTTATGCATTTACATGCGTGTATATGCATATGTGCAAAACCGGAGATGTGCGTTTAAGGTTTTATATTAAATTACTGCGGACTTTGTAAAATTTCTAAGGTTTACAAACGTTTTTTTTTTTTTTTCAGATTGGGTGGTATTGAACAGGGCATGCCATCAAAGTGACACTGGGGTAAATATTATTATTATTATTATTATTATTATTATTATTATTATTATTATTATTATTATTATTATTATCATCATCATCATCATCATCATCATTATCATCATCATATTCATCATCATCATCATCATCCTCACCATTATAGAAATATGTCTTTGTGTGTGAGTGATGTTTATGTTTCTTTTAGTACTTCTCACAGGAAAATGCACAATGTGAAGCTGATTTGTGAACCGTCATAATATAAATGGCATTGAAATAGATAACGCCAATATTGTCACAATCTAGATAATAACTATGAATATATAAAATTGAACCAATGCTTCAGGCATTTCAGTTATCTGACATCCAAATTGGAGAAACATTGATTTATCTTTATGACTAAAATCGTTGATGGTTAGAAGCAAAATGTAAAATACAAATCAATATCACGTTTGAATTCTTTCTCATAAAAGGATTAGATACATGCTAAGAGACAGAATATCTAGGCTATAATCAATGAAGAATGGTTTTATTTATTATTTTTAGTCGGTATTTCTCTTTAACAGTGAGCGCCAAAGAACTAAGCTGCCGGCGAACTGAGGTTACGAATCGGATTACATTCGCAGTTGCAGATATTTCCCTTCAGTTGTTTTGCTTTCTGTACTTAAGGAACTCGAACGTATCCCGTTGTACCGCTCAATTTTCATCCACTGATGTGATAAGTGTTAATCATCAGCAGAAAGGAAATGTTGATTATGAATTATGGCCAACCCTCTTGGCTGAGTAACACGTCCCTCTAATGGTAGATATCCTATGCTAGATGAAAACGTATGTAATGAAATAAGCTGCTGCACACACATACACAAACATGCACATACATACACATACATGTATGCGTGTGCAAACGCGCGTACATATCAGTAACATGATCCTTAGATGTCTTCAGTGGAATCCACTCTGTTTGCAAACTTTTGGTCCAGGTTACATGTCTAATGTCATCAAGATCTCCCTCCACAGATGCCCAACAAGATTATGAATGCTGCCATTAATATGACATAATGAAGTATCTCCTGATGTGAGCTATGAAAAACTCTAGTCTGAAATCCAGTATTAGGATGATTTTCTCCCAGCCGTTGGTTGAGTAGAACTTAGTACAACAAACTAATTACCTTCTGATAAAACTGCTTAGAGAATCGAATTCTTCCTGCCCTTTTTTTAGACGTTTTGAGCCAAGTGGAGTTCATTTTCGTAATTATAAAGTGTTGACGGTAAGGTACGAACTGCCAGCCTTTCAGCTGGTTGTTCACTACCCAATACGTTCATATTCATGCATTAACGTTCTCGCTGATTAAGTCTAACACTTGAAATACAGACATTTGTTACTTGATACCTATATATGAAATAAATAGATCATAGAGCCAATGAAGAAACATAGAATCTTAACTGATCAATCTGTCTGTTTTACATAGCAAGCAAATATCCTCCAAACCACACACCTATCGTCTTAAAACAAGGAATAATATTTTTAAGACATATACCTGAAAAAAAAGCAGGGTTATCATAAGTCTTCTTGAGCGGGGCTAACCTGATGCCAAAAAAGATAGTCTTCTCAACTCATCTAAAATTATGGAAGTTCGTAGATCTTATTTACGCAGGACTCGACTTTTGTGAATAATTGAACTTTTATATTTGTCATCTAACATGATATTCAAACATTCATTAAATTATTTACCCATAGATTAAGTTGAAGAAACTACTGATGGTTATAGTCTATAGGAGGTGTTCATAAAGGACTTTTCTGTAATAAGTGAAGAATCTACTGCCTCGCTGTTGCCTTCCGTTTCATAATTATGTAGAGAAAACGAGACAGAGAAATTGCTGTCGTTAACAAAATTGCTGGCGTCAAGCCAAATTGATAATGGCACTTCTTTTCTCTCAACTCTCAGGTGAAAAGCAGCGGCGAGAAACTTTAGATTAAAAATAGATTAATGACTATAAAACTCTTTTTTTTTTCTAGTCAGGAACTGTTACATTGTTTCTGTGTCTCAAATGAAACAATCTTAGGGTAATGGATTATTTAGAAAGTGTAAAATCTTCTACCTTGCGGTATTTATGTAAAATGACAGTGTCGTCTTTATATGTTGAGTTCTAATCCTACAAGGGTAGACTTTGAATTTCCTCATTTAGGGTTCGATAAAATAATTTCTAGTTAAGTGTTGGAGTCATTATAATCGACAAACTCTTCTGAAAACTGTGTGCTGTTGTAACTACGTTAGAAATCACATGCGCGTACACAAACGTACGTAATGATGATGATGATGATAATAATAATAATAATGATGATGATGATGATGATGCTAACAATTTTACATCGAACTCGTACGCAACTGGTATTTATTTTATTGACCACGAAAGGATGAAAGACAAAATCGACCTCGGTGGAATTTGAACACAGAACGTAAAGATGGGCGAAACGCTACTAAACATTTCGCCTAGTGTGCTAACGATTCTGCTAGCTCGCGCGCTTATTGTATACAATGCTCAAGTGCACTACAACATATATATGTATGTATGTAAATATATGTGTATGTGTGTGTATTTATGTGTGTGTGTAATTTTGTGTCTATTCCGTGGCATAGAAGTATTTTTGGCTTCTATTTTTAGCGATGCAGGTGCTCATGTAAATAAAATACTGGGTAGACGCGCTAAGCATTGATGTGTATAAATGCAAACTTGTTACCAGTTCAAATATTCTAAGGGCATATTCGAGCCCCGTAAAAAAAGGTATTCACTATATTTTATGATAGAGAAAATGTTTCGCTGTAGAAAAATAAGTGTAAACACACCAAGACAGTTCGATGCTCCCACTGATCAGACTGATGGATGAATACTTTGTGGGTGGTTATCGCCTCTTAGCATCAGGTGCCGGAAAAGAG
>NC_142928.1:33400679-33458179 GCF_046866305.1 Octopus bimaculoides
TGTGTGTGTAAACATAAAAAGTAGAGATGATAATAAACTTTTCTTTTATAGGCACTAAGCTTGGAACTTGAGGGGAGGGCTATCGTCGATTACATCGACCCTAGTACTTGACTGGCACTTAATTCATCGACCTCGAAAGGCAAAGTCAATCTCAGCGAATCTAAACTCAGAAATTAAAGAGGGGCGAAATGCCGCTAAGCTTTTTCCCCAGCATGCGAACGATTCTCCTAGATCGCTGCCTTAATAATAATAATAATAATGATAATCCTTTTTATTCAGGGCACAAGGCTTGAAAATTTGGGAGAAGGGGACTAGTGGATTACATCGAACCCAGTGTTTAACTTAATTTATCGAACCCGAAAGGATAAAAGCATAGTCGACTCCGGTGGAATTTGAACTCAGAACGTAAGGACAAACGAAATGCCGCTAAACATTTTACCCAGCGTGCTAACGATGATGCCAGATCGCAGCCTTAGTAATAATAATAATCTTTTCTACTATAGGTGCAAGGCCTGGATTTTGTGTGGAAGAGGGGAGTCGACCACATCGACCCCAGTACTCAGCTGGTACTTAATTTATCGACCCCCAAAGGATGAAAGGCAAAGTCAATCTCAGCGAAATTTGAAATCAGAATATAAAACAGGACGAAATGCCGGTAAGCACTTTGTCCGCCTTAATAATAGTACTAATAATCCTTTCTACTAAAGGCACAAAGCTTGACATTTGGGAGAAGGAGACTAGTCGATTGCATCGACCCCAGTGTTTCACTGGTACTCAATTTATCGACTCCGAAAGGATGAAAAGCAAAGTCGACCTCGGCGGAATTTGAACTCAGAACGTAGCGACGGGCGAAACACTGCTAAGCATTTCGTCTAGCGTGCTAACGATTCTGCCAGCTCGTCGCCTTAATAATACTTTCTAATATTGGCACAAGGCCTGAATTTTTGTGGGAGGAGTAAGTCGATTACATCGAACCCAGTATGCAACTGGTACTTAATTTATCGACTCCGAAAGGATGAAAGGCAAAGTCGACCTCGGCGAAATTTGAACTCAGAACGTAATGACAGACGAAATGCCGCTAAGCACGTGTATGCGAGCGTGTGTGGTTGGCGGGGTAGTATAATATATAGATTCATAGAAAAATGTGATGTGGCTTTCACAGAAAGCTCCTCTAACGGACTCAGCGAATAAACCACATAGAAATATAATGCAGAGTGTCCATGTAGCTGAAATCCAAAAGATCCGATGGATAAAATTATTTCATAAAGAGTATATAAGCCGTAAAACGTCAGGGTGTATGAGAAGTAAATATATTTATCAAACAGCTTGACGGCCTTAAGGTTACAGCCGTTTCACAGCCTTTTTCATGTAATAATAATTTCTGAGCATAATAAATTATGTTGACGTGCCTGCATCATTATGCATGCTACGCATTATTCACAAATTAATGCAAATAAAGAAAACTAGCTCTTCAGATCATTAGAAAATCATGATTACACCAACTATTCGACGCTAAGTATACATTAAATATCTTCTCTTTTTTGTGTACAATGTATTGAAGACTGAAACTAGATAAAATTAGCTTGGTATGGTCAGTACTAATAAAGATATGTTTTTTCATATCAATTAAGGGGTTAGATCTAAGTTTCGGGAATTCACTATACTCAATGTTAACAAAAAGCAGGAACAGTTAAAAAGATAAAGCACCTATAGTAAATATATAGAAATATGTAGATTTAAAAAGTGTTCTTTTACTTTTTCTTTTATTCCTTTACTTGTTTCAGTCATTTGACTGCGGCCATGCTGGAGCATCACCTTCAGTCGAACAAATCGCCCCCAGGGTTTATTCTTTGTAAGCCTAGTACTTATTGTATCGGTCTCTTTTTTCCGAACCGCTAAGTGAGGGGCATGTAAACACACCAACAACGGTGGGCGGGGTGGAGGGACAAACACAGACACAAATAACAAATACATAAATACATGTATATATATATATATATATATATATATATATATATATATATATATATATATATATATGTCGGGCTTCTTTCAGTTTCCGCCTACCAAATCCACTCACAAGGCTTTGGTCGGTCCGATGTTATAGTAGAAGACACTTGCCCAAGGTACCACGCAGTGGGACTGAACCCGGAACCATGTGATTGGGAAGCAAGCTTCTTAACACACACCCACTGCTGCGCCTGTACATAAATATATTTTAAACGATTAAACTAATACAATGTTTGCTTAATTTTTTTTCTCTTTGGTGCGTTTCCTTTCTTCTTATTTCTTTACTGCCCACAAGGGGCTAAACATAGAGGGGACAAACAAGGGATTAAGTCGATTACATCGACCCAGTGCGTAACCGGTACTTAGTTTATCGACCCCGAAAGGATGAAAAGCAAAGTCGACCTCGGCGGAATTTGAACTCAGAACGTAGCGGCAGACAAAATACCGCTAAGCATTTCGCCCGACGTGCTAACGTTTCTGCCAGCTCGCTGCCTTCTTTCTGTGTACATTACCTCACGTATACAAGCACAGGCGCGCGCATACATACACAAACATACTAATATATATGTTTGTACATACCTACATGTATGCGTGCTAAGGTTTGTGCACGCGCATATATATGCATCTGCTCGCATTCTTATGTATGCAAGTGCCTATATAATGTGAATTTGTATGTGTGAGTGCGTTTGCTTGTGTGTGTATGTGTATGTGTGTGTGTATGTATGTATGTGTGTGTGTGCATTCCAAAGTATTCTGAAGTTTCATCAACTGATTTCTCATAATATATTGGTCAATGTGAGGCTATAGCAGAAGACATTTTTCTAAAGTGTCACGCAGTTATCTAGATACCGGAATCATGTCATTGTGAAGCTATCTTCTTAACTGTACAACTATGCTTACACCCGTTTTTGTATTTGAATATGTACGTGCATATCTATGCATATGTGTACATACATATGTAGAAGTGTATGTGTATGTGAATGGATTATGTATGTATATATCACGTGCATACACACATACAAACACATGTATATAGTCGTCAAACATTACTCACTAATATTTCGCTATGTATGTATATGTGCGTGTAGGTATGTAAGTAGATTGTATGTATGTATGTATGTATGTATGTATTATGTATGTATTATGTATGTATGCATGTATGTATGTATGTATGTATGTATATGCCATATTTATATGAGTGCGTACATAAATACAGATACATTTAAACATTTATAGCCGGAGAGAACGAAAGACATTCAAACGTACGTATACATTAATAAATGACTTGTATGTTAACCCAGTAGAAATATAATCTATCTAAGTTACGTTAACAAAACCTCGATTGAAAAGAATCAATGGTGATTACAATTTAAATAGAATACATTGTCAATATATTTGGCACATATCTCAATAGTTTACAGGGTATTTGGAAAGAAAAAAAGGCCTAGAATGAAACGTGTGTATTGACTGGAGGGGAGGAAAATAGAATTGCTTGGCAACTCAGAATTAACACTGCTGAGAATCATCGTGACATCACTAGTTTGGTGAAGAATTACATCACCAGGTAATAATGAATATAGATCACCTAGCAACAGCGACATATTAACCAGTTGTGTTTGATGAATATATACATGTGTATGCATGTATGTATGTGTATGAATTCTATGAATGTGTAATTGTATGTCTGCGCGTGTATGTGTGTGTATATATATATATATATATATATATATATATATATATATATATATATATATATATATATATATAAATATTTATATGCATACATAAACGTATATGAACATATATATACGTATATATATATATATATATATATATATATATATATATATATATATGTATGTATGTATGTATGTATTATGTATTTATGTATTATGTATGTATGTTTGTGTGTGTGTATGTGTGTATGTATGTATGTATGTATGCATGCATATTTATAAACAGACAAACATACGAGCTGACAGATTAGATAAATAGAAAGTCTAATAAGCTGGTGGATTTATATGTGTGTGTGTGTGTGTGTGTGTATGCATGTGTGTATGTATGCATGTATGTATGTATGTATGTATGTATATATGCATGTAGACAAAGAAAGAAAATGGAATTAACGACGTTCATTAATAAAAACACTACAACTGTTTCGATGCATTCTCAAACTTGTAGTACATAAGTGAGATGCTGTGTTACCATTATCTTACATCCAAGGTGTGGAATGCGCCTCTTCAGGTGATTCTTTAAAAAAGTTGTTCGTTATATAAACTCAATGGGTAATATGGAATTCCTGATGCATATCATGTAGCAAGAGCATTTCAACTGTATAATGACATCAGATAGCAAATAACACTGCACGAGCTTTTCACAACATTCTACAAGGTTTCCACTCGAATCTCAATTAACTATGTATGTATGTATCTGATTATGCAATGTATGTATATATATATATATATATATATATATATATAAATGCCCCACACTATGAGGGACTCTTAATGTCAAAACTACCATAATAAATACAGTGTACTGAACGCGAAGGAATGCAACTTTAGAAGCGAGCTCCTTAAAAACAGATTCAGCCGCAAATCATATGATTTCATAATTAGTGCACAAAATGCACTTTTTAATCGTCAGTGCAGGCATAATCAAGACACATAAAAATGAACAAAAATCAAACATACCAGACGAACACCAAATATATTCAACATAGCACATTAAATAGATTACATAGATTATAAGAGTGAACAACTTTAACGTGCTATGTTGGATACAATTGGTGTTCGTCTGGTATGTTTCATTTTTGTTCATTTTTATATGTCTTGATTATGCCTGCACTGACGATTAAAAAGTACATTTTGTGCACTAATTATGAAATCATATGATATACGGCTGAATCTGTTTTTAAGGAGCTCGCTTCTAGAGTTGCATTCCCTCGCGTTCGTTACACTGTATTTATTATGGTAGGTTTGACTTTAAGAGTCCCTCATAGCGTGAGGCATTTATGTGTATTAATGCCCTTAATATATATATAAATATATTTAAAGGGAATAATTAGCATTTTCCCTTATGAGGTTCTTCACTCTGACTACTTGATTAATTCTTATAGATATATTATCCTATTTTAAATTTTAAATGTATATATATAAACATATATAAGTTCGCACGCACACACATATATGTATATTCATATTTACACATACCAAGAGAAATACTTCTAACATCTGCATTTAATATTGTTTGCTATGATTTAATCAAAAATGTTCTCTCCTATTAACAAGTCATAGCAACTCCTTTTATAAAAGACCTATTATATATATATATATATATATTATATGTGATACAAAAGGCATTAAGATCTTAGGTAACGTAAGTATATCTGCAGTCAGTCATCGCGACTATGATAGGTTATGGCTTTAGCATGATTTGATAAACTTCCTCCATGCTGGTCGGTTTTTCGCTTGAGTTTGCCATTTATTATAATCAATTCTTTTCTACTTCATTTTCCTTTTCACAATGTCTTTACATCTCAGTCCATTCTTCCACAGTTCCCCCCCCCCTTTCCATATTTGTGAGTAAAGGATTTGTCTGGGGAGTCTGTTGTTGTCCATCCTGTGTACGTGATCCAAAAAGCGTAAATTTCTATCAATGAGGATTTCCGTCATAGGAGGCAGACCACCACGTCGTAGGATCTTTTCATTCTGTGGTAACGTATGTAACTGAACTAAAATCTTAAACAAACATCGAATTTTATTATAATGTGAAGTGGTGATTCTTCTTAATTTTTTTTTTTTTTTTTCAAATTGGAAATTGTTGATCTTTAATACAACTTTCGTGGCCTCTGTTAACGAATGGAAGTGGAAAGTTTGACGCCATCTTAGATTCTCGGCATGGTTCTCATATTCATTATATAGTCGCTTCAGTGATCGAGTATTTGTGAAACTTAATAAGATATAAGCCGAATAAATATGATTTTCTCCTCAAAAAGCATTTTCCTTGTTTCTTATACAATTGGTGCATGTACGTATACGTGTGTGCACGTATATATGCATGTACACACGCGCACACACGCACACACGCACACGCACAAATAGAGTGAAAAACATATATAATATATAATATAAACTATATACATGTGTGTGTAAATGAGTATATATTATCTGTTATATATATATATATATATATATATATATATATATATATATATATATATATATATATAGATAGATAGATAGATAGATATATATATATACATATACATATACATATATATATATTATGTGTATGTATGTATAGAGAGACAGACAGACAGACTGGGAGAGAGTAGACAGATGGATAGAGAGCTGTATAATATGTACTTCTATACAAAGACACGCGCGTATAGACACACACACACTCGCCCCCATATACACTCACGTACGCACGCACTTACAGATGTAGAAAAATTAACAAGAGATTATTTGCTTTTCTTGTTTTCTCAACTATAAATTCCAGCAATAGATTTTATTTCAAGCGTCTTCGGCATAGCTTCCGGTTATTGACATCGTTGAGTGACAGCGTCTAATATAATGGTTATGCTACGTATGCTGGAATTGCTTCGGGTTAAGTAAAGCTATTAAAAAGAATATAAATCAATATCTTTAGGTCGACCTGTGGTTTAGAAATGTTTCCTTGTTTAAAGAAAAATCTAGATTGAAAAAGAACGGATACAAGGAAATTGTAGTCGAAAAAAAATAAACATTACATTTTATTTTTATTTTATTTTTTATTTTTCATTTTTCTTTTTTTTCTTTTTGTTTCTTCCTAAGCTTTTGTCATCGTCGGTGTTGTTGTTGTTGTTGTTGTTGTTGTCTTTTGTTTTCAGTCGTTGTTTTCGTTGTTTATGTTGCTGTTGTTATGCTTGTTGAAGGTGCTTTATATGGCGTATTTTTGTTGTTGTTGTGTTTTGCCTTTTTCTTGTCATTGTTTTCTTTTTTTTTTGTATATTATTGTTCCATTCGTTAATATATTTGTTGTTGCATTTGTTATTTTTTGTTGTACATACTGTTGTTGTTGTTGTTGTTGCTGCTGCTGCTGCTGTTGCTGCTGCTGATGATGATGATGATTGTTGTGGTGATAGAGATGTTGTTTTTGTTGGTGATAATATCGTTGGTGGTGATGATAATATTGCTGCTTTTCTTGTGGTATCTGCTTATGTATCTCTTAGCGTTGTTGTTGTTATAAACACTGGTATTGTTGTTGTTGTTACTACTGTCGTCGTCTTTGTTATTACTTTTGCCTTTTACTGATTTTGTTTGTTGCTATTAATTATAGTAGTAGTAGTAGTAGTAGTAGTAGTAGTAGTAGTAGTAGTAGTAGTAGTAGTAGTAGCAGCAGCAGCAGTAGTAGTAGTAGTAGTAGTAGTAGTAGTAGTAGTAGTAGTAGTAGTAGTAATAGTAGTAGTAGTAGTAGTAGTAGTAGTAGTAGTAGTAGCAGCAGCAGCAGCAGCAGTAGTAGTAGTAGTAGTAGTAGTAGTAGTAGTAGTAGTAGTCAGCATTATTCCTGCCAGTGTTGCAGTTATTGTTCGTGTTGCTGTTGTTGTCACAGGTGTATTTGTTGTTAATCTCACAGTCTTGTTAATATTGTTGTTGATGATGATGACGATGATAATGATGATGACAATGACGACGACGACGATGATGATGATGATGATGATGATGATGATGATGGTGGTGGTGGTGGTGGTGGTGATGATGATGAGGATGATGATGAGGATGATGATGATGATGATGATGATGATGATGATGATGATGGTGATGGTGATGATGATGATGATGGTGATGATGATGATGATGATGATGATGATGATGGTGGTGGTGGTGGTGGTGGTGATGATGATGAGGATGATGATGAGGATGATGATGATGATGATGATGATGATGATGATGATGATGGTGATGGTGATGATGATGATGATGGTGATGATGATGATGATGATGATGATGATGATGATGATGATGTTACTGCCCTTATTGTCATAGTTCTCTCTCTCTCTGCTGTCTCTGTCCCTTTCGGTTGATTTTTATTTACTGCTGCTGGTGCTCTTCTTCTTCTTGTTGTTGCGGGCACCATCTTTTATTTTCATTTTTATGCCTCATTGAACTTTTCGCTTCATTTGGTATTTATGCATATCCTGTCTCTTCATATTCAGCTATGCACCTTGTAATGTACTATAAAAATGTTGAGGATTTACCCCTAAATGAATAATAATGAAAAAAAATTTATCACCAAATAATAACTAAGATATTTGAAAACTGGATAATTTCCATTGTATATTTAAAATCATTGTATGCTCGTGTATATAAACGCATATGTGCGTTTGTGTACAAGTGTGTGTATTGCCTTATTTTGTTTTTATTATTGTGACTGCAGCCATGATGTTACACAGCCTTCGAGGGTTTTAGTCAATTATTCGACCCCAATACTTTGTCTTTACTCACTTTATCATTGTATCTAGGAAGAAAGGCAAAGTCCAGCGGGTGTAATTGAAGGTAACCGAAGCAGAACGAAATACCACGAGATATATAGTTTTAACATATAGAGTGCCATTCCAGACACACACACACACACACATTCATACATATACATACATACAAACATACATACATACATATATACATTCATGCATACATACATACGTACATACATACATGGCAGTGCCCCAGCATGGCCACAATCTAATTACTGAAACAAGATAAAGGGTAAAAATAAAAGAGAGAGAGTAAAGTGAGAGAAGATGGAAAGGGACAGACAAACAGACAGACATACTGAAATACAAACAGATTGATAGATATACATGCACACATTCGAAGAGCTGTCCGTTTCAGCGAGTGTAGTGATAATATATGAACTCGCTTCATCAGGAGCCAATAACTTATTCGCGTATCGAAAACGTATACATTCGCTGTCAAAATACACCGAGTAGCCAGGCTTCACCGACGCTACATATATATCCCCAGTGTGGGTGTGTGGATGGATGTCTTGATTTTGGTGTTTTCACTCGAATGTTAATTGCAGGTTTTACTGAGATGGCTAGATAGAGATGTGTAGAAGATTTATTTTGGTTAATATATCTCGTAAGTTTTACGGCCAGTACCGGTTTTGTTTTGAAGGTGCATGTGTAGTTGATGAAACGCTGTAGCATTAGTTTTCCTTACTCTGTTTCTATGCATGTGTGGCAATATGTTTGGGACAGCAGATTAATTTGTATGTGCGAGTGAATACATGTATGCGTATACTTGTGTGTATTTATATGTGGACTTTGCTTGGAAGGCTGTCGTTAAAAAGATACAATGAGGATCGGATGAGAAAAAAATAGTGTATGTATATATATATATATATATATATATAATATTTATATATTTATATAAACATATATATATATATATATATATATATATATATATATATATATATATATATATATATATATATATATATATATATATATATATATATATATATATATATATATATATATATATATATATATATATATATATATATATATATATATATATATATATATATATATATATATATATATATATATATATATATATATATATATATATATATATATATATATATATATATATATATATATATATATATATATATATATATATATATATATATATATATATATATGAATCTGCGAAGGCGCATGGCTCAGTGGTTAGAGCGTCGAACTTACGATCGTGGGGTTGTGAGTTCGAATCCCGGACCGGGCTGCGTGTTGTGTTCTTGAGCAAGACACTTTATTTCACCTTGCTCCAGTTCACTCATGAAATGATTTGTGACGTCACAGGTGCCAAGCAATATAGGCTTTTGCCTTTGCCTTTCCCTTGGATTACACTAGTGGAGTGGAGAGGGGAGGCTGGTATGCATGGGTGACTGCTGGTCTTCCATAAGCAACCTTGCTCGGGCTTGTGCCTGGGAGGGTAACTTTCAAGGTGCAATCCCATGGTCAGTCATGACCGAATTGGGTCTCAGCATATATGAATCAAATACTGTAAAATATTTTAGGGTTTTATAAAACAGACGGAAGATGAGTTAATACGTAAGAGAGAGAGTAGTTGTAGTAGATGTGTTAAATGCGCGACTAATTACCATAGAAATTTTAGGGCTCGAGCAATAGTTAAACTCAATTGCACATTAGTGTGTATTAAAGTGGTTACGTGTAACCAGATCTACATAGACTTAAACATTACAATTAGAAAACAAATACTTGATACTTCATTGCGAACGTTTCAGTTGACGATAATCGATAATTAGTACATATTAGTCGATTACCAACCACATCTTCAGATGTTATGCTAAAATACAATTCCTCAAAACAATTTTCTCCTTTTAGTTTTATATGAATCCTGCTTCAGCCGATGATTGGAAGATAGGAAAAGAAAGGAAGAAAAAGAGAATATAAGACAAGTAATCAAAAGAATATATAAATAAAACAAAGCAAGTGTAACAAGGTTTAGGTTAGATGATTATCAAGTTAAGGTGACGCACATAAGTGTAGGTTACTGGAACAAAATGAACTCGGCCATAGTGGATAAAAACAATAAAGATTAAAGAAGTAAAACAAATGAAAGCAAAAGGAAGAATATAAAAAGGCCGCAAGTAACGAAAAACAAAAATCTAAAATTAGTTGGGAAGACACGGAAGATGTATATGAAGTCATAACTGATCCCCTTAATTGAGTTTGTCTGAGGTTTATGTATATACACACGTTTTTACTTGTTTCAGTCTTTGTGCTGGGACACCACCTTGAAAGGTTTAGTCAAACAAATCGACACCAGTACATTTTCTTTTTTTTTTTAAGCCTGGTAAGTTACAGGGACTTAGACAAACCAACACCGGTTGTCAAGTGGTGGAGGAGAAACACATTCATACACACACACACACATTAATGTGTGTGTGTGTGTGCGTGTGTGTATGTGTGTGCACGTGTGTGTTGCCTTCCGGCTATATATATATATATATATATATATATATATAGCGGCGTACGTACACTTTCGTCTCTTATATGTAAGTATATATTTATCTAATTTTGTACGACTCTATTATTCTTTCATTCTTTCCTTCTTTCTATCAGCCCTTTCACGCTTACTTCGTTCATTTCACTCTTCGTTTTTTCGTTCCCCCTCTTTCACATTCCCTGGTCTTCTTTTCATGCTCACTTTTCACTTCACTGTGTCCCTCTCATTTTTTCTCGCCCTTCCTTAATTCTTCTATCCCTCTGCCTCTACTTCTCTCTCTTCTCTCCCCCACGTGACCGGTGTTCGACCAAGCCTGACCTTTCTTTCTTGGTTCGACTACCATCCGTACAACATCTATATTCCTCCCTGTGAAAGCTTATGTCCCTGCTGTAAGCCTTTACTTCCACACATGCCAGCTTAATATAATTCGTCCTTAGTCGAAAAACACCTGTTTTTATGTCCTGTTATTTGCATTGTATTTGTGTAACATTCTCCGCTTTTTTTCCGTCCTTGTTTTCGTATACACTCGCTGCTTTCTTCCAAGGGATCTAATGCTCTTAGCTTAGTTTTTTTCTTGGAGTTAGCCAGATTGGAGCAATCTTGAGTATAACCAGCCGAAATTGAAAAGATGATCTGGAACTTGACTGAGGATAGAAAACTCCAGATGATCCGTCCTTGTTTTCTTTGCATCATCTGCCTGGATGTTTTGTTGTCCCTTCTTTGTATCACCTAACTGTCTGAATGTTTTGCGTTCTTACTCCAGTTTTGCATTTTTTTATATCAATATATATATATATATATCACTCCAGACATTTACCGATTTGCTCTCGGTTAGGTATCCCAAATAGGTTATTCATCAGCTAATATATAAATCCAATAATATCCTCATACGATAAGAATTTAGAGATATATTCCGTTGGATAATTCGATAATTCTGCGTATATCATCTTAACAATATAATTTCCTGGAATATATAATATCAGCAATAATAATAATATTAATAATAAGGATTATTACGAAGTGGCATTACCTTTAATTCTTTTTATATATTCAGCTTTACATAGACCTACACATGTTTCAATTGCACCGATTAGTAACCGTTGCAATTACAACCCCACTATAATAATACCGGTGCAATTTCTTCAGTGTCTTTACTTTAATATGCTTCGATTTAACTGTTTAACGTTTTTTTATCTACTCTGCGTTGTATGATGTAAGGTTATTTGTTAAATTAGATGCGAACAATCTCCATTTCAATTTTTTATCGGATAATCACTTATAGCCTATTATTTCAAAACCATCTATTGTTTAAATGCTTATTATTCATTTGTACTTGGCAAATGAGAATTTCTTCATGTGCAAGCATCTCAACGCTTGTCTAGAATTTATTACATTACACCTGGATGTGAAAATCCGGTAAAATTCTTCTAAACACAGACCACGTTTACTGGTTCCAAGTCTCTATGGTTTTGCAATACAAATTAATTCTAAATTGATAGTATAGTCTTCATTTTTGTCTTTAATAGACCAGATTAATTTACTAAGACTTGTTTGGAATCTTTTATTTTTATCTCTAAATGAACTCAAATATGATTTGTCAGTCTTCTCTTGAAAACTAGTAATGTCGCACCGATGTAAAAGTATTCATTACCTTCAGGTGTAACTTTACATCTATATATTACATTTTTAGTCTTACACTTATTTTTCGCATAACAGGATTCCCGTTTAGAACGATTGCAAAGATAGTTTTTTTTTTATATTTCTCTCAGATTTAGTTTTAATTTGATCATTCATGGTAAAATCAAATTCATTTCCACCAAATTCTTTATTACTATTTACTCTTTTAGATAACGTTATCTTTATAAAGACCCTGAAGAAACTGCACCGGTATTATTATTGTAAGGTTGCAATTGCACCGGTTACTAATCGGTGCAGTTGAAACATGTGTAGGTCTATGTAAAGCTGTATATATAAAAAGAATTAAAAGTAATGCTGCGCCACTTCATAATAAGCTTTATTATTATTGTTGATATATATATATATGTGTGTGTGTGTGTGCGTTAGTGTGTGTGTGTGTGTGTGTGTGTGTGTGTGTGTGTGTGTGTGTGCGTGCACGTGCACACACACACAAACAAATACACACAGACGACAGACTATCGTTTAGTTCCAACAAATTTCATTCATAAGTCTTTGTTCAACACGCAGCACTTACCCAAGGTATAGGGCAGGGGTTTCGAATCCATAACCATATAGTTTAATAGTGAACTTAACAGTAATGCCTTTGTATGTATACGAGAGAGAGAAAGTGAGTTAGAGGGAGAGAGAGAGTGAGTGAGTGACAGACAGACAGACAAACAGATAGATAGATAGACAGACAGACAGACGGACGGACAGACAGACAGACAGACAAGCAGGCAGGCAGGCAGATAGATAGATAGATAGATAGATAGATAGATAGATATCTTTTTATTATAGCCACACAGGGCTAAATACAGAAAATGGACAAATTACAAAGTAGAGCTTTGTGGGGGGGGATAATTTGGATCAAAAGGGATCGCGGGAAGAAAAGAAAAAAAAAAAAAAAAAACGTGGGAGGGGGCGATCAATAGGGATCGTGTATCACAGTCGATGTAAAAAACGGGGAACAGATTAGGTTTATCCGTGGAGAGAAAAGCCTACGGAAAAGACCACGGTCACCTCAGGCTTTTTTTTTTAAAGGTACATGAAAGTAAGTACCTTCTCTCTTTTTGTCTCTTTTTGTTACAAGTCTATGCTTAAAATGGTGTCGTCTTTCATTCTTACCATTCTTGCCACATTTACCCATTTTTTATTGAAACTTTCATTCGACAACACTTTCCTCTCTATCCTCATCCTCCTTTTCAAGTGGTACTTGAAAAAGTTGACGAGGGACTGACCAGAGAGGAAAGTGTTTGTTTGTAGACCTTTCAAACGCGTCCACCACACGCATTCTTTTGCCATAGCTATCAGTGTTACAAAAACCGTTTTTCCTTCCCGTTTAAAGGAAGGTGGCGGAACAATATTCACGATAGACTCGGCTGATAAGTGGGCTCGTCCCACACGCGACAACAGCCGTTCGACGAAGGTCCACAGCTCTGAAATATCTGGACACTGCACGAGTGCGTGCAGAACGGTTTCGTCGCTCTGACCGCATCTCGGGCAGGTCGGTCCGGTGGTTTTCGAACCGTGTCTGTAGATCTTCTCTCGAACTGGTAGTGCGTCTCGATAGCATTGCCAAGCCAGGGATCTCTGGAAATTATCCATTGGCCCCGGCCCGAACGTCGTCTTGAAAAGGCGGGTTAAGAATTTCTCGTCGACACCCAGGTTTGCCCCGAGAGTGTCGTCAGACCTCCCCTCCACTAGTCCTCTATAGAACGCATTGGTCGTTTGGAAGTTGCACAAGTTTGATCCCGGACGGCAGAGCTGTTGTAGAGCTTGGCGACACTCGCGGTGCCATTCGCCCAGTTTCGGTCTCTTCCTGATCCATGTTTGCAGTTCGGTGAGTGATACGAGCTGCGGGAAGGCGTGCCTCACAAACGGCGCCCACACCTGTTCACCGTCGTCAATGAAGTTCCAGAGATGCCGCAGTCTCAGCGCATGTCTGCGCATCATTAACCACGGCATCCCCAGTCCTCCACGTAACGGTTGTTGACAGCAAATGGATCGCCTCACCATCGGAACGCCATCCTTCCACAGAAAGCGGAAAAGTATGCGTTCTAGTTTCGTGATGATGGCATCGGGACAAGGCACGACGGTCAGGCGGTAATCGATGACTGATGCGATATACACATTAGCCACCTCCGCCCGGCCTTTTAGAGATAACTTTCTCTCAGCCCATGTTTGGCTGAGTTTGATCACTCTACTGGTGATCTCGTCCCAGTTCTTATCCATTTGGAGGTCCGGACTGAACCAGACCCCGAGCAGTTTAACCGGTCCGTCCGTCCAGCGTCCCACTACGGAGTCACTGTTGGACGGTATGGGCTTGCTTCTCCAGGTGCCGAGTAACAAACCCACTGACTTTTCCGGGTTAATTTTTGCTCCTGTCACCGTTTCGTATTCTTTAAGTGTCTCGCCTAGCATCTCGACGTGCTTTTCGCTCGACACTATGACGGTGACATCGTCCGCATATGCAGACACGCTCGTCCCGCAACCCAGCTCTCGTGGGATACCCCTCAGTGTCGCCAGCTTCCGCAGTAGTGGTTCGATCGTCAATACATACAGAAGCGCCGACAAGGGACATCCCTGACGGACCGAACGCGTGATGTCGAACGGTTTTGACAGGTGACCGTTTACCCGTATTACCGATCGGATGCCGCTATACAAGGCAGCGATCCAACCGCGGAAGACGGGACCAAAGCCAGCTGCCCTGAGGACGGCCACTAGGTATCGATGGTCGACCCTATCGAAGGCTTTAGATTGATCTAAATTGATCAGCGCCCCACCCATGCCAGGATCCTTAACTACCCTGTCCATGATGTAGCGCATGAGGTGGAGGTTGTCATGGATACTTCTGCCCGGCACGGCGCATGTTTGCGCCCTGTCGACCAGTTTATCGATGACAAGCGCCAACCTCTCGGCTATTACTTTGGCCAAAATTTTCAAGTCTGCGTTGAGCAGAGTGATGGGCCTGAAATTATCTATAAAATTCCCCTTGTTTGGGTCTTTCTTCAGCAATGTCACTGCACCTCGGCTCACGAAACCGGGAATTCTCCCGTTTTGTTGCCAGTTGCAGTAGACTGATGCCAAGAGGTCGCCAAACAAGTCTGGCATTTGACAATACAGCTCGTAGGGTAGACCATCCAATCCAGGTGACTTATCCCTCGCGCAGCCCGCCATAGCATCCCTTACTTCAGCAGCTGTGATGGGACCCTCACAACACTCTGCCTCTCCCGCCGAGAGCCGCGGCAGGCCGGTCAGGTAGGCAGTGAAGTCCATCCTGCGTTCCGACTCACCGCTCGCACCGAACAGTCGAGCAAAGTGCTGTTGAAAGGCCCCACACATCCTTTCGGGTTCGAGCAGACTACATCCCTGTTCATCGATTAGAGACCGAATGGTGGCTCTGTTACCGCGTTGCGCCTCCGCCACCCGGGCTTCTCGCGCAGCTTCGATCCCTTCGTTCCTTAAGGCACGCATTTTAGCTCTGACGACGCAACCTTCGTGTTTGGCGTTGAGGTGTTGGTCGAGGGCCATCCTCGCAGCCAAAACGTTGGTTGCGCTGCCAGTTGTAAGTGCCTCTTCTAGTTTCTTAACTAAGTCTCCCTCTACTCTATTTCGATCTATCGCTAGTTCTTTACTAAACCTAATAGATTCCGATTTGATTGCCATTTTCAGGGCAAACCACCAGCGGTTGTTAACGATGGCTCCTGTTAACGCCCTCTTAATTAATTCGCTAATCCGGTTCCTGTAAACCTGCCGCGCTAAGAGCGAAGCGTTCAGTTTCCAGTAACCGGGACCCTGCCTATGTGTCTTATCTAAGTCGAGCGTACACGTCACAAACTTGTGATCTGTGTAGCTGACTATTTTAAATTGTGGACATCCTACACTATCTCTATCCGCTGTCCTACATAGAACTCTATCTAGATACGATCTCGACGATCCGACGCGGTTTGTCCAAGTCCACGTTGGCACGTTCGGATGGTCGAGTCGGAACCTGTCAGACAAATGGAAACGTCTGAGCAGGTCTTTGAGGCACTTACATCCCCTTCTACTCCTATCCACTCCCACATAGTCTATATGCGTGTCCAAGGTAGCGTTCCAGTCCCCTACTAACAGTAAAGGTCGTGACGTTCCCAGGAAAACCTCTAGACGTCTAAGGAAATCCGCCCGACCCGTTAAGGACGGTGCATACACTGCCACCAGACGGAAAGCACACCCGTTTGTGCTATCGACGTCCAAGACAACCAGCCTACCCTCCGGGTCTAGGAATATTGGCCTTACTTTTAGGTTCAGACTCTTCCGAAAAAGCACCGCGGTACCACCACCACCCATGTTTGGCAGACAGGGAGAAAAATAAATGTCGAAATGTCCACCAAACATGGACTTGAGGGCCCGCGGGTTACTGAGTCTGGTTTCACTGATAGCCATGATTTCTATGTTCTGTGACTTGATGTCATTTAGAAGGTAACCTTGCTTCCAAGCTGACGCCAAGCCACGTACATTTACACAACCTAATTTAAGCATAGTTGAAGTCGAAATTTGTGTTTCATACACGACAGTAAAAGAGACAAGAGAGAAGGTTACTTACTCGTTTCGAAAGTTTTAGCTTCCTCTTCTTTTGAAGTATCTTGGATGAGGTTTTTGAAGAGTTTCTTTGATAAATATTTTTGGAACCCCCCAACCGCATTTGGAAAGAGGGTTTTGAGTGTGTGGTGCTGCGTTTGTGTGATGTGAACTATTTTGATGTGTTTCGGTGGTGTAGTGCGTGGATGATTGTTCAGCTTATAATTATCTTCAGAAATGTTTGTTTGCGATATGATGTAGTCCATTAATTTTGTGTTTGTTGTGTCTATCGCTGATAGCATTGTGTGTGTTTTTGTGATGTTGGTGCTGGTTTGTTTGTGCAAGGGGCTTTCAGCGGTTACATATTTCCCTGCTTTGCATGCATTTAATTTTGGGGTTGTTTTTGATCTTTTTCTTTTACTTCCTGTGGCTATTTGCCATTCTGTAGAACTTTCATCGTTAGACGAAATGTCTGACGAATCAGAAGGGGGTAAAGGCAAAGCATTTGGTTCTATTTGTGTGTTTGTCGATGGTGTTGTGGTGTGTGGTGTGTGTGGTGTGTGTGTTGTTGGGGAATTGGGAGTAGTATTGGTCTTTTCTTCGTTCTCAGTGGTTGTCTTCTTGGTTGTTGTTCTTGGTGTTGGTGTTGGTCTGTCTTTAGTTGTTGTTGGTGGTGTTGTTTCTGTTTTTGACTCAGGTGGTGGTGTTGTTTGGTTGGGTTGGTTTGTTCGTTGTTGCCGTTCTTTCGTTTTCGCATATAGCTGCTTGATCAGTTGTGCATACGGTGGTGTGGGTAATAATGCTGGTGTTTTGGGTTTTTGGTTTTCCCGTGGCTGTTGTTGTTGTTGTTGCTGTTGTTTCGCGGCAGAATTGCAGTCCTTTTGGAAGTGAGCTTCACTGCCACATATGTAACAGCGTGGTCGTCTGCCTTCCACCACTACATACAGCCTTTGCGTTGATGGTAACTTTATGTAGGTGGGTATTTTATTTAGTGACTCCTGGGTAATATGGAGAAGGATCTCCATTTTTTTACCCACCCACTGTTGCTTTTCAGAAACATTAATTTGCAATATATCAACTTCCTCCATATCGACACATACGGCTGATGTTATCCATAGTGTGGGAGGAATATTTTTTATGATAACCCTTGTTACCCTCTGACCAAGGTAACTCGGTATCATTGTTAACTCTCCTGTCTTAAGAGTTAGCGTTGAGAATCGTTTCGCTAACTCTTCACTTTGAAAAATAACTTGCACATGGGCAAATTTATGCCACCAAGTTACATAATCCTTATATTGCCATACAGATCTCAAGCATTTCTCGATCTTTTCCGTGCTTGCTTTTTCTGGTTTTTTTGTTTTTGAGTTTAAAATTTTATAAATAATGGTCTTTTTGTTTGTGTCTTCTAAAATGTCTTGTGGTATGTTGATCCACACCTCGTCATTTTCTTTCGTAAGTAAAGCCTTTGTATCTTTTATCTGCTGTGCAGTAAAAGATACTACCGTCGTTTTTTCCCTTATCGCCTCGGCGAAGTTTGTTTTGATCTTGTTATTGTTGTTGTTGGTGGTGGTGCTGGTGTTGATGGCAGAGGTGACTGTTGCTGTATTAGCGTTGTTGTTGGCGGTTGTGATGCTGGCAGGTGTTGTTGTTGTGGCAGATGGGTGACCTTCTTCTTGTGTACTCCTCTGACCTTCATATGAGTTACGAAGTGGCGGGAAATTTTTTTCATAATTTTCTTCGGCGTTCAGGCGTATTTGAGCAAATTGTTTGGCCATCATGCTCTTCTCTTTCTCTCCTTCCGTCGTCTGTGGTGAAAGGAATAAAAGAGGAGTGGAGTTGTTGTTGTTCTTTTTGTTATTGTTGTTCTTGGTGGTAGTGGTGGCTGCGATGACGGTGGCAGTAGTGGTTTTGGTTTTGTTGTCGTTGGTGGCGGTCGTAATGGTGGTAGTGGAGGTGGTGAAGGCAGTAGTAGTAAACGCAGCATTCCTGGTCTCTACGTCTTGTGTTCGTTCATGCGGAACGACTTGTTGGTCAGTCTCCTTGCCTGCTGTTAGAGGCAAATCGACCACGTGTGAAGGCCTAGCCATATTTCTTTTACGAAATATGGCAAATAAGCCGGAGAAAAATCAAAAACGTTTGGAAATAAACTCCAGAAGGAGCCACTTCCTATTACAAAAACCCAATAGGGTCGAAGTGTATAGACTTATACACCTCTTCCACAAAAAATATTTTAAAACTGCAAAATTTTTGACATATAAAAGGCCAACTTACTTGCGAGCCGATGCGACTAGCATCCGTCCAGATCAGATAGATAGATAGATAGATAGATAGATAGATAGATAGATAGATAGATAGATAGATAGATAGATAGATAGATAGATAGCGGTTATCCAATTCTTCAACATGTTTGTTGTGATACGGAAATAGAAAAATAATTCACTATATTTATATCAATTACGAAGATTGTTTAAAATGCTTTTGAGAAAGTCTTTAACTAATTAAATTTCATTCTGTATATGAAAGTATTTTTTAGTTTTCCACTGACAAACATTGTTTAGGATATGACACTGAATGTATTCAGCTGCAACAACTAAGTGATGGCGATATGATTTTTATTATTATTTTGAATATATGAATTAATTCAGATACTCAAACAATAATCATCGAATTTACACAACTGAATGACATTTACGCTACCTATTTATTAATGCATCCTGCATAAGCAGTCTGACAGAGAAAAATCTGGTTTCTAATCATACCGGAAGATACTACTAAGTCAAGATCAAGACTATTTCGATGGTTGAACAGGTATGTTCTCTTTAGAAGTTATAAACCCAATACTGTTGCTGCCGTTGTTGTTGTTGTTGTTGTCGCTTAACCCTAGGTCAGCACTTATTGAGCATACATAAGATAAAAAGTGTTCCCATCTTTATGGTGACACAGAAACAACATTATCCAATGCTTTTTGTTAAAACCTAGAGTGTTTTTAGTAAGACTGCACTACTATTTCTCGTGGGTGGAGCGACTGCTTACAAGCACTCTCTTTAGTACAGTTAGAGACATAATTCTGAATTAATTATGTGTTTCGATATCTAATACCGAATTCTGCTGCAAGAGTTATATAGATGAAAATTAAGATCTACTCGAACCAAATTCTAGACAAAGTTATTTCTGGTTGTAATCACTTTATTAATTTTACATAACTAATATTTCGTTTTTGTATTTGACTTGTAATACTCTTGACGTGAATTTGTGCATTGAAACATTCTGTTATATCTCGGATAGGTCATTATGCAAATAATAAACACACGCACACACTGGGGGTTTTTTTTCCATTTCTTATTCGTCAATTGGTTAACCATTTAGAAATAAAGAAATAAAATATAACAAGAGCACTCAGAGAGCGCAAGCTTCCGCCAAAGCAACATCAACGTCCTCTCAACGATTAGCCAGAGATGATTTTTAAAATGAGAATATCTGAAATAAACTCGACTGCTCTCACAAACGAGAATACTAAAATATCAATCCAGAATCCTTGTCCGGTACCGGATCGATCCCAAAATCTAATCAGTTCGTGCCAGTCACGAGGCCAAACATCCCTGAATCCATCAAGCGGCTCTTGAGAGATCTTGTCATCGGACAAACAAACAACAAGCAAACAAACACGACTAACAACAATACCTCTGCCTTCGCTAAGGCGGAGGTAACTAGTCGGTATGTTTCTTATTGGTAAAGTAACCTTCTCGGAATACAACATTACATTACTAATATTTTGTCGAGAACATGAACGCCACGCAATCTCATTTGTCTTCCTCAACAAATTGCTCCGCTGTAAAACAAAAATTAGTATTCAGGAACTTATGGTAGAAACTGTCATTATGTTGTTTAAAAAGAAAGTTCAAAAGGTCACTTCAAGAATGGATTGTCCCTAGAAGACTTCGGTTTCAGTTTACTGTTTCATAAACCTTTATCGAACAAATCAATGATCAAAATCATTCCAGGTATTGTGTATCTAGGGTCTAATGGAACAAATAGACCCCAGTACATATTTTTTTAAATACCTGGTACTCATTCTATAGGTCACTTTTCCCGAACGGCTAATTTACAGGGACGTAAACACACCAACACTGGTTGTCAAGCGATAGTGAGAGACAAACACAAAGACAAAAATACACACATACACACACATACATGTATATTTATGTATGTATGTATGTATGTATGTATGTATGTATGCATGGATAGATAGATAGATAAATAGATAGATAGATAGATAGATAGATAGATAGATAGATAGATAGATAGATAGATAGATGTGTGTCTGTCCGTTTGTCTTTGTAATTGTCCCCCACTACTGCTTGACAACCGGTGTTGGTTTGTGTACGTCTCCCTAATATAACGGTTCGGCAAAAGAGACCGATAGAATGAATGCCAAGGTTTTTTTGGGTTTTTTTAAGCACTGGGATCGAGTTGTTCGGCTAAACCCTTCAAGCCGGTATTCGAGCATGGCTGCTGTCCAATGACTGAAACAAGTAAGAGATAAAAAAAAACGTAAGAAATCAATGTTTTGTCCTGGCCTAAATGAGGCAAAGTGAAATGGAAGACAAACGGAAAAAGTTTACAATAATTCTGAAACAGGAAAGAAGATCATACGAATACAAATGTACAAATGTTTAGTTCTTTGCAAAGCAGTGACTATTTAACGTGCTTAAAACTTATATAAGTTTATTAATCAGAAATAGATTGACAATGCAATTAATTAAACATAGAAGTGTGAAGGCGATTATGTGTTCGATTCTTTGATTTGGAAACTTTATTGAAGCAATTTAAACAATGAGGCAACTCATTAGAGAGTAGCTAACAAACTGTGATAAAAATACTCTCTTACGGAAGAACGGAATCTCATTAATTTAAAGATACAGCGGAATGTTTCTTACAGTAATTTTACTGGTCAGAAATACGAGAGGAGAATAAATGGAAACAGTTGAAAGCGAGCAACAAAGAGGAAGTGCGTGCATATGTGTATGAGTGTGTGTGTGTGTGTGTGTGTGTGTGTGTGTGTGTGTGTGTGTGTGTGTGTGTGAACAAGAGAGAAACAGAGAGAGAGGGGGAGTGAGAATTAGGGAGGAAAGGAGATAGGTAATTGGTAGATAGATAGATAGATAGATAGATAGATAGATAGATAAAGGAGAAAGAAAGAAAACGGGGAGAAGTGCGTAAAATGTCATAAGAGAGAATAACTGAGGAGGAAGAGAAGAAAGCGTGAATAAAAGAAAAAGAAAGAGAATATGTGATAAAGATGATATCAAAGAATTGAGAAGAGAGAGGGCGAGGTAATAAGAGCAAGAACAGACATGCGAATAGTCGGCAAGGAAGGAATAGTTGTCAGAAAAAGCAGACAAAGAAAGTGAAAGAATGTGTAAGAGATTCGAAAGAAATAAGGTGAAGCAAAGAATTTTGGTGTAGAAGGAATAAAAGATTTGAAGCGGAATAAAAGTGGGGAAAGAGGAGCGAAAAGAACTGGTTTGATAGATAGATAGATAGATAGATAGATAGATAGATAGATAGATAGATCATTGACTGAGATGATCAGCGAGTTTGCTCGCATTTAACAATTATACATAGTACTGACTCATTAAGTGCTTATACACACAAACCGAGCTCTTTCTGCCCAGAGACTGGAATCGTTAATGAAAACAAGTTATAATGAACCAACCAGAAGAAAACTCCAGCAACTGAAAGCCGCTGGTGTCCGTCCTCTGTTGACCTTTGTATTTCGAGAAAATTTTTGGTCAAGATATTGCTATTAGCAAATGGCAACATTCCATAACCAGCGGTTCTTCGATAAATGTTTGGTTCGCTAAGTTAAGACGTAGAGAGTTAAGAGCGGCAAGATAGGCAGGGGGTGATGGAAAATATTTTCAAATCAAGCAAGGGTAATGCTGGTAAATTATTCTTTTCTTCAGAAAGCATCTGAAGAAAATTCAACACTCAATCACATCATATCCAGTCTTCAGTCTTCAAAGCAGTAGAGTTGTTTTGTTTGTTGGCTAAGTGCCCAGTCAAAGGTTAACAAGTCTTACTCTTCTCACAAGCACAATCTCCCTCACTTTCTGTCTGTCTCTCTCTCTCCCTCTCTCCCTTTCTCCCTCTCTCCCTTTCTCTCTCTCTCTCTCTCTCTCTCTCTCTCTCTCTCTCTCTCTCTCTCTCTCTCTCTCTCTCTCTCACTCCCTGCCTCTGCCTATCTATCTCTATCTGCATATATCTTTTTCCCCTATCTCTTTCATTTTTTCCAATCTCCATTTCTGTATCTATCACACATACATACGTAAATATATACATACATGCATACATACATACATGTATGTATGTATGTATGTATGTGTGCGTGCGTGCGTGTATATATATATATATATATATATATATATATATATATATATATAAATCAAGGTTCTCCGTCGGTTACGACGACGAGGTTTCCAGTTGATCCGATCAACGGAACAGCCTGCTCGTGAAATTAACGTGCAAGTGGCTGAGCACTCCACAGACATGCATATCCATAATGTAGTTCTCAGAGAGATTCACCGTGACACAGAATGTGACAAGGCTGATTCTTTGAAGTACAAGTTCTACTCATTTTATACCAGCTGAGTGGACTGGGGTAACGTAAAATGAAGAGTCTTGCTCAAGAACATAACTGGTATCGAACTCACAACTTTACGATCATGAGCCGAATACCCTAACCACTTGGCCACGTACCTTCACATCTTCATGTGTGTGTGTGTTTGTATGTGTGTGTGTGTTTGTATGTGTGGGTGCGTGTGTGTGTGGGGGCGGGGTCTAAGCACTTAATGAATCGGAACTGTGTATAATTGTTGAATGCGAGCACACTGATCAGAATCGCTAGAGCGTCGGAAAAACGTCCTGCAGTAATGTTCCGACTCTTACTCTGAGTTCAATTCCTGTTCAGATCGACTTCGGCATTCATACTCCCTGGTTGATAAAACAAAGCAACGGTCGAGTACTGAGATCGATTTATTCATCAAACAACAGCTTCTTTCACAATATTTCTTACAATACAGAAACTATTTCAATATTTTCATACGAACCCAAATAATTATATAATCATAAAAACAACATTCTTCTTTATTGTGTTGTGTTGTTTAATTGATTCCAGGAGCAACAAAGAAACAGAAAACTAAGAAAAACCGAACGACAACAGAAACGATGTTCACATTTTAATGTAAAGAAATATGTGTCAGTGAGTGTACGTAGATGAGCGAGTGTTTATGTTGTTGCTTGTGGTAAAAATATGTAGCTCATGTATATATGTATGTGTTATGTGAATATATGGAGGCGCAATGGCCCAGTGGTTAGGGCAGCGGACTCGCGGTCATATGATCGCGGTTTCGATTCCCAGACCGGGCGTTTTGTGTGTTTATTGAGCGAAAACACCTAAAGCTTCACGAGGCTCCGGCAGGGGTTGGTGGCGAATCCTGCTGTACTCTTTCACCACAACTTTCTCTCACTCTTACTTCCTGTTTCTGTTGTGCCTGTAATTCAAAGGGTCAGCCTTGTCACACTGTGTCACGCTGAATATCCCCGAGAACTACGTTTAGGGTACACGTGTCTGTGGAGTGCTCAGCCACTTGCACGTTAATTTCACGAGCAGGCTGTTCCGTTGATCGGATCAACTGGACGTCGTAAGCGACGGAGTGCCAACACATGTGAATATATATATATATATGTGTGTTTGTGTGTGTGTGTGTGTGTGTGTGTGTGTACATATATTTATATATACATATATGCATATATATATTCATATACAATTCAATTAGTGGGGATTAATCGATATGCGGGTATTCTATTTCAGATAATACTAAAATAACCTGAGTATATCTGACAGTAAACTCATGGTATCATTTAGCACATCTCGAAATAATACTTAAAGGATATAACCAAAATTACCTGCAGGGTATATAATATACTTCATTAATTATATCCTACTTTAGTTAATACTTATAGTTATTAAATATGAAGGAACTACACGTGTTTCAGTATTGGAAGATTACAATATATATACATATACCCAACTGCATACCCATATATATATATATATATATATATATATATATATATATATATATATATACATATATGAATACATATATGCAATCGTCAGATTTACAATTATTCCAACACATCTTCAGGTTCTATTTCAAAATATTATATATCTAATTTTACATCCCTTTAAAAATAATCAATACAATTAAGCATTAAAGGTTAAAAATTAAGAATAAAAATTCTACTTTGTAATATTAAGAATTAAAATTTATAAATTATACATTATAATTATGAATTAGTATATATATATATATATATATATATATATATACAAAGAATATATATGCATGTATACACACATATATGTACATACTTACATCTACATGTGTATATACATGCATATCAGGGTACAGGACGTTAGAACAATAAACTACAGACAACGGAACGAACACACAGGAAAACGGAAAGCCACTTGGAATATCCCTTCATCAGCTGTCTCTACTCTATCTAGACGTTTCGAAGATAAGACAGAACGTACTCTAGAATAGTCTCTTCCTGAGTAGTGGATCAACCCACTACACAGAGGATTCCAAGGTGGCAAACACAAACCAAGACAGGAAAATATATATATATATATATATATATATATATATATATATATATATATATATATATATATATATATATATATATATATATATATATATATATATCATGTAAAATCAAGTAATCAATTAAATAAGACCCCAAGGTACGATATGTAGTTGCATATAACGCTGAAGGGTTGCACCTGATTGATTTGGAAATTTGTTTTCCCAAATTATTTATATATTCATATATATAAATATATATGTATACATATATATATGTATGTATGTGTGCGGTGTGTGTGTATATAGCTTATAAATATATATACACACATGCATACGCGCACACACATATATAAAGGTCGATAAAATAGGTACTTGAGAGTGTGTGTGCGTAAATGCATATGCGTATGAGTATGTGCGGGTGGATGTGTTTGTGTGTGTGTATATGTATGTGCGTGTGTGCGTGTGTGTATGTATGTATGTGTGTTTCTGTGTACTTATGTTTTATCTTGGTATAAAAGAACGGCTACGATAAATACTCTGCTCAATACCACAGATTTTCTTGTCAGTTGTTTCACCTTAACCAGTTGAGTATGTCCCTTGGTGGCTGACGATATGTGCATCTCTGATCATGAGCAGAAGTAGTGGGAGAGTATCATAGCCATGTGTTGAGAGGAATTCTTTGGGATTTCAATAATTCACCTCTCAAAATATGGGTGTTTTGTTCATCATCTTTAAACAACCCTTATTGAGGGACCTTTTGAGCAGGATGGGCTACTCAACCTGACGAAAATTCTAACTAGGCCTCACCTGCAAGGTCATGCGCTGTTTATCATGATATGAGATCACCATGTCACGCACATGTGGTTGTGATGCATGTGCCTGTTATACCCTTATCAGACAGGTAGTCATGATGGGTATACTGGGTTTCGTATATTTCACCCTAATGTCACTTTGATGGCATGCTCTGCTCTCTCACTCAATATATAATAATAATAATAATAATAATAATAATAATAATAATAATAATAATAATAATAATAATAATAATAAGCCATGAACTGCTAACAAAACTTTACAACGATGTTTTGCAAAATCCTAGTTTGATGCCCTCTTGGCTAGTTAATGGTTTAACATTCCTGCTTCCAAAAAATGAGGAAACAAACGAACCAAAAAATTATCGCCCCATAACCTGCTTAACAACAATGTATAAGACGCTAACATCTGTCCTAACCGAGTACACCTATAGTTTTTTAATAGAAAGTAGCATATTCCCTAATGAGCAAAAGGGATGTAAACGTGGATCTTATGGTTGTAAAGATCAGCTACTCATCAATAAGATGATCTTAGAAGATTGTCACAAGCGACACAAAAACTTGTCAATAGCCTGGATAGACTATAAAAAGGCCTTTGATAGCCTACCACATAGCTGGATTAGGAAATGTCTGGAAATGTATAAAATAGCTCCTACTCTGCGAAACTTTTTATCTGTAAGTATGAGATCATGGAGAACCACACTGATGTTGAACAATGACAATGAATCTCTAAATGCTGGAGATGTAAGAATTTCATGTGGCATTTTCCAGGGTGACTCACTATCACCACTCCTCTTCTGTCTAGCCCTAATACCGCTCTCAAAATTGCTCAATGATGCACAGTATGGTTATAAAATATTTGATAAAAATATAAATCATCTCATTTACATGGATGATTTAAAGCTCTTTGCAAAAAATGACCAACAACTCAAAGGCCTACTAGCGATTGTTAAACAATTCAGTGATGACATCAGGATGCAATTTGGCCTTGATAAATGTGCAAAAGCTATCTTTATCAAAGGAAAAATGACAAATACATCTAATGTGAACCTTGACCAGCAAAATGTCATAAAAGAGTTAGAACCAGCGGAGAGCTACAAATACCTAGGGGTAATTGAAGGGGACAATATCAAGCACTCAGTGATGAGGGAAAGGATCAGAAGAGAATGTTATCGCAGGGTGAGAGCAATACTGAAGACAGAGCTGAACGCGAGAAACAGGATCGAAGCGATCAATGCTCTAGCCATACCAGTCGTGACTTACAGTTTCAACATCGTTAACTGGTCAATTACTGAAATATGTAATGTTGACAGAAAAATACGAAAACTGTTGACAATGCATAGAATGCACCACCCTAAGGCAGATATAGAACGTCTTTATCTGCCAAGAAAAGAGGGAGGTCGAGGACTACTACAGCTGGCATTATCAATGAAGGTAGCCACAATTGGCCTAGACACCTATATGAAAAACTCTGAGGACTGGATGCTAAAACTTGTCTTAAAATATGAAAGCAAGAAAGCATCTTACTCAGTAACAAAACAGGCAAAGGAATATCTAAGTGAATTCCAATTGCAACAAATTCAAGAATTAGACGAACTAGAAACACCTACAGAAAAAGCTAAGCGCTTGAAAACCCGTGCTAAAATTGCTGCCTTAGCTATTATGACTGAAAAATGGCATGGAAAACCTCTCAATGGCAAATACCCAAAGAGAGCGAATAATGCAGATATTGACAAAGCCCTTACCCACCAATGGTTAATGGCCTCTGGATTGAAATCAGAAACAGAGGGGTTTATCATAGCAGCCCAAGATCAATGCCTACCTACAAAGAACTACCAGGCCAACATATTAAAGAACGGCAGCTCCCCATTATGTCGTATATGCCAACAACAAAATGAGACCATCGATCATGTTGTCTCCATGTGCAGTCTGCTTGCGCCTACAGAGTATCTCAACAGGCATGATAGAGCTGCACAATATATTCACTGGGTAATATGCAAAAACCTGGACTTGCCCCATGATAAAAACTGGTGGGAACACAAACCACCCCCAGTACTTGAAAATGATCACATTGCACTCCTCTGGAACTTCACCATTCAAACTGACAGAAAGATAGACGCAAATAGGCCAGACATCATACTGAAAGACTTCAGACAAAAATCATGCCTCCTCATTGATATGACTGTCCCAATTGATATAAACATATCTGTCAAGACCTACCAAAAACTGAGCAAATATAAAGATCTTGAAATAGAAATTAGCAAAATGTGGAATCTGAAGACGAAAACAATACCTATTGTCATAGGTGCCCTGGGAATGACAGCGAAACGGGCTGATTACTACCTAGCTCAGATACCAGGAAACCCCAAAATGGCTGAAGTCCAAAAGATAGTGCTCATGGGAACTGCCCATATCCTACGTAAAATACTGTCTATGTGATCTCAAATTTTAAAGCAAACATAATTTTCTTATGGTTTCTTAAACATTCACTTGAACAAAACTGTACAAATCCAAATATATGGTACCCTAGGCATAACACCTACATGAACTTCTAACTTGTTGTCTCTTGAGGTCTCTGGGTGAGACTTGGATCCAACTTGTACAAATGCAAAACAAAAGTCAAACATAAAATAATAATAATAATAATAGTAAATTTTAACAACACTTTCACTATTATAACTATGGCCGCTACAGCAAATGATTACAACAAGCAAAGATGATTATGATGATCACTATCATGACCCCCAAGACCACGTAATTGTGGAACGATCTTCTTAATTATCCACCTATGTCCACTCCTATATATGTATTACAAAAATTGCTGGCATTTGATCGTTTGTAGAAACTTCTATGAATCAAATTCGATCTGTTCGATATTGCAATCAGAAAATTTCTCTCAAACAACTCTTTCCCTAGAGGTAGAATCTTCAAAATGCTTCAAGCCCTGGATCGTAGGACGTAACTGTGCGGTAAAGAAGCTCGATCCGCAACCATATGGTTCCGGGTTCAGTCCCACTGCGTGGCACCTTGGGCAAGTGTCTTCTACTATAGCCTCGGGCCGGCCAAAGCCTTGTGAGGAGATTTGGTAGACAGAAACTGAAAGAAGCCCGTCGTGTATATATATATATATATATATATATATATATATATATATACTATGTCTTTGTTAGCTCCCCCACCAGTGCTCGACAACCGGCGCTGGTGTGTTTACGTTCTCGTGACTTAGCTGTTCGGCTAAGTACCAGGCTTAAAAGATAAATGTAGAGGTCGATTCGTTCGACTAAAATTTCTCAATGCGGTGCCCCAGCATGGCCGCAGTCTAATGACTGAAACAAGTAGAAGATAAAAGATAAAAGATACAACTACGGTTAATTATTTGTATCGTTCCAACAACTCTTTCCTCTTCTCTCTTTCCTTTTCTTTCTCTCGCTCTCTCTCTCTCTCTCTTTCCTTATATCAGAATTGTTAGAGTGTCAGACAACATACTGGTGCCAACTTTGCCTTCCATCCTTCCGAGATCAACAAAACAAAGTAGTCTTAGGCGAGTAGTTTAATCCACTGTCCCACCACCATCCATTTTCTTGCTATTTTTTGTCTTTGTTTCGTTTTATTTGGTTTTGGTTTTTTTTTTCTGCGGTTATTGTTGTTGTTTTGTAGTTTTCGTATTTCATAATTATTTTTTTTAAACTCTTGGGTATGGTTGTGTTGTAAGAAGCTTGCTTCCCAACCACATGGTTTTGGGTTCAGTCCCACTGCGTAGCACATTGGGCAAGTGTCTTCTATTCAAGCTGACCAAAGCCTTGTGAGTGGATTTGGTAAACGGAAACCGAGTGGGTAATGTGAAGACTTGGGCATTAACACAATACAAGGGACGAGATGATAATAGACAAGTAAATATGATGAACCTGAGAGAGGGTGACATAAGATCAGTCAGCCTGTGAGGAACAGAAGTCATAGTAGAGAGAGAGAGAGAGAGAGAGATAGAGTGAATAGGTTGGTAGCGATATGGAGTAACTTTGAGCCACATTCTATGATAGTAAAGGTGCATGGCTTAGTGGTTAGGGCATTCGGCTCACGGTCGTAAGGTCGTGAGTGCGATCCACGACGGTGCATTGTTTTCTTGAGCAAAACATTTTATTTCATGTTGTTCCAGTCCTTTCAGCTGGCAAAAAAATGAGTAGTATCAGTATTTCAAAGGGCAAGCTTTGTCACATCCTGTGTCACATTGAATCTCCCTGAAAACTATGTTAAGAGTACGAGTGTCTGTGGAGTGCTCAGCCACTTACACGTCAATTGCTCTCACATTACACAGCTAGAGCTGACATACAAACCGAATCTTTTGCGATCCTTTAACTCAACACAATAATAAGATTTAACCCCTAAAACATATCTGTAACCAACACACAGATACTTCAAAGGCCATTTCAGATAAATCTCCGCCCAAATGATTCCGTCCCCATTCTCTTAGGCTCAACAACAGATACGTGAATGTCTGAACAGTCCTATTACTATTTTGTGATCCTAATGTAACAGTGGATTTTTATGCCAATATTGGCAGAATAAGCCACCTCAGAATCCATAAAGAATAAAGCTGCTAATTAGGACATTTTCAAAGACGAGATGGACAAACAGTCAAACAACAGAGCCAGAGCAACCCCGATTGAGAAGGTTTATATTCAACGTATTCCAGTTGTTTCCACCCCTTCATGAAAAGAGACAAATTTATTTAGAATGACCCTATCCAATGTGCCCGATCTTTTTTTTTTTTTAAATTTAGTATGGTGTAATTTAAGGAAATTTTGGGTGCTATTTCTTGCATGCTAAATGAGAAGGTAAAGACTGCTTACCACGTTAGCTCGTTAGAATGGTACTGGTGATATTTGTTCTAATGTTTTGCGGAGGAAGTTTCCTGGGCTCGGGTGAAAATAATATTATTGAGTATTGTATGTTAATAGAGGTAACATAAACTGTTACCACTACTGCAGTGTGTGGTTCAGGGGCTCATTTTGCAAGAAAGTCCAACCGACTTCGAGGTCATTGCACAGCCCAAGTCTGTTCTACTATAAATTCCAGTATGATCTCGGGTTGAGGTTGACCCGTGGCTTACTACGTACAAGGCACTGGTGAACTGTACAAAATCCCATTGAATTTATGCTCCTAGCATCTGATGAGACGGACATATTCATACGTACCCACGAAACTTTAAGTCATGCGGAGCTGAGTCAAACAGTTTGTGATGTGTGTGTGTGTGTGTGTGTGTGTGTGTGTGTGTATATATACATACATATACATTTATAAATACGTACATATATATATACACACATTAACGCACATATATACACATATATATATAATTATGTGTGGGTTTGTGTATGTATACATGTGGTTGTATATACATGTGTGTATAAGTGTGCGAGCGCTTGTTCGCGAGTGTTGAAATAAACTAAAGCAACGACAGCAACAAAAACAAGACAACAAACTTAGATAAGCATTGTTTACCGAAAGTAAACGCAATCACTACAATCTGCTAATTATTTTTGACACCATTAGTCTGAGCGAAATGGCGATAAAGCAGGCGTGATAACTTTGGCACTGCATTACGGCTCACGTTTTAATCTTTTCCTTTCAATATTGACGACAATTGTTCTAAATGATAACTTGTTTTAGGTGTAAACGAGGTAGTCGTTTTTCTCGTTCTACCATTTCGCCTTTACCTGTCCGTGTTAAGTTTCACACATTGAAAATAGTTGTTCTTATGGATCTAACAGACGTTCTATTTCATTGAAGAAGTCGGAAAGTTCAGAAAGGTGTTTTTGGTTTTCTTTCTTTTTGTTTTTTGTTTTTTTTTATCAAAAGATAAATGACATCTCGTTATGTACACACATACACACACACACACACCCACACACACACACACAAGTACACACACATATACATATACATATATACACAAACACATATATATATAAGTATGCAAGTATATATGTGTGTGTGTGTGTGTGTGTCTGTACATATATATACATATATATATATATATACACACATACTTATGTACATTATATATACACGCATATATATAGATGTATACATGTATATATATATATGTGTGCGTGTGTGTGTGGGTGTATATATATATACATATATATATATATTGCATATATAAATACATACACACACACACACACATATACATATATATATATATATATATATATATATATATATATATATATATATATATAATGAAGTTCAATATATAGTTTGTTTACGCATCCTTTATACACCAAGGTTCCTTAGCAAAAAATCTTTGGCTAAGGTAACCTCTACCAAATGACATCATAGATTCCAATTACAGTCGACTAAAGCACCAACAGCAATTCCCCTCTTCCAAACTTCACTTGACCGTGACGAAAAATATTCCTCCAGTACTCTTCTGACCTCGTCTACAGAATTTATATTTTTTCTCTTCCAAATGATTTTGAAGACTACGGAATAAATGATAATCAGATGGGGCAATGTTCGGCGAATATGGTGAGTGGAGCATCGTTTCCCATTCAAATTGCTCCAGCCTTGGGAATGTCATCCTCGTTGTATGTGGCTGAGCATTATCTTGATGGAAAAACACCTTTCGTCTTGAAACCAAATATGGTCGTTTTCTTTTAGCGCTAACTTAAGCCGCTCGAGCTGCTCGCAGTAGATCTCCTTTGTTATCGTTTGGTTTGGGTTTAAAAGTTCAAAGCGGACTAAACCTTCCCTATCCCACCAAACAGATAAGAACACCTCGGTGAAGACCTTCTTTAGCCTGGGGTGCTGGTGTTTCTCCTTTCCCTATCTACTATCTTTGGTGCTTGACATTTTTATAGAGAACCTGTTTCTCGTAGCCAGTCATTACTCGGTCCAAAAAAGATTCATTTGTGAGACGTGACAGCAAAGAAGAGTGCACTCTGCACGCGATTAGACTCGGAAAGGTTGTAAGGAATCTATTGAACCAATTTGCTGACTTTTCCGATGGTATACATGTGTCGATGAATGGTTGAATGACCAAATCCAAGCTTCTCTGCTAGTTCTTCAACATTTACGATGAGATTTTGTTCCACCAGGGTTTGCAGGACGTCCTCATCGAGCTCTACGGAACTTCCAGGACAAGGCTCGTCTTCTAGTCTGAAGTTTCCGGCTCAGAATTTCTGGAAAAACCGTTGACACTGGCTTACGCTTATTGTCCAATCTCCATATACTGCATTAATATTCCTCACACCATCCGTTGTGTTGTTGCCTTTATTGAACTCATAAAGTAAAATATGCCGAATATGTCACTTCCATAATAGCTTTAAAAAATAACTGTTAAAATCGAACTGCACTCTTCAAAACTTGCACTAAGAATAAGTACAAGGTAAAATAACTACCAGCTTTTATAGCAAGTTGATGAAAATAATATATTTCGTCCCCCGGCATTAGTTAACAGAATACGAGCTCCTCTGCTGCAAAACAACGCAAAACCTCATATTGCTTGTACGACTCGGAATAAACTCTAGGAACTTGAGTGAATCGAGCTGATTCCACACCTAGCATACAGTCCGGATCTGACTACCTAAGATTCTTACTTGTTTCGATCCATGGCTCATCTCTTGCACACGCGACGCTTTATCAACCAAGAGGATATGAACATTTCACTGATGGAGTTCTTCGCCTCGAAGGCTAAGGACTGGTATCAGCGTGGGATCAAGAAACAGACAAAAAACTGGCTTCAGACGGTGCAACACGATGGCCTCTACTTTAAATGTTAGGCTGCTTTTGTTGCAACATGACGAATAAAGCAAATAGGTTACCAAAATACTACCAAATTTCTGACTCAACACAATATAATGGAAAGCGTCATTAAGTAAAAGTTAATCCTTTAACATATTAAATCCTTTAACAGATTAAAGTCGACCTCGGCGGAATTTGAACTCAGTACGTGAGGACAAGCGAAATACCGCTAAGCATTTCGCCCGGCGTGCTAACAATTCTGCCAGATCGCTACCTTACTTGTACCATTAATAATGTCACATGTTCTTTGCCTCTTCTCTTGCAAAGATGATGCTATTAAAGATTCTGGAATTACAGAAATGTTAAAGTACCAAGCTAAATACTTTTTTGCATTCAGTTATGTTATTTTTGTGCTCTAAAATTCAAGTCGCACGCAACCCTATTTTGCTTTTTCTTATACCAGGTCGACGAAGTAAGTACCTGTCGAGAAATCGTCTCGCTTTAATCCACTATGTATGTATGTATGTATGTATGTATGTATGTACGTCATTATTCAGTTTTATTTCAAGATTTCTTGCCAATAGAAAAAGAGCCTGTTTCTAACCTAGATCCAAGGCTCCTTCATTGGAATTTCAACAAAATCAACAGGGTATGTATGTATGTATGTATGTATGTATGTATGTATGTATGTATGTATGTATGTGTATGCATGTTTTTCTAATGACCAACGTTAGAAATATTTATTATAACAATTCTGTGTACACTAAATGCTGTAGGACTAAATACGGATGGATCAAACCTACAAACCGATTTTCCCGATTTCCACACCTCGTTAAGATCAATTAATTTCATTTCTGCAATAAATGCTCTGAGCGAAAATCAACATTACAATTTCACATTTCCTTTCTAATGCTTTAGAGCTTTTGTCCAAGTAACTTTGTACTATTACAACTACCATCAATGCTACACGACATTATATTAGAATTATATATCTAATACATATATAACAAGTTTCACCAACTCTGTATAGACAATCTCTACTAACATTATATAATGACATCTTCCGCAGGTACTATAATATCAACAAATATTGCCATCCAAGTTGTGTTATTAAACAACTTCTGAATCAACCAAACAGAAATAGAGACCAAATACCCATTACATCACACCGACAAAATTGAGAGGGTTCATTTGATTATGCAATTCTAGATTCATTATTTTCCAGATAACATGTGATTTTGTTGTTTTTATTACTGCCACCGCCGCCACAGCTGCTTCTTTCGTTTTTGCTGTTGCTATTGTTGCATTTGGCCAGTCCTTGTCAAGGAAGCCTATGATTAATGGTATTCCAGCCTTTTCATGTGCTTGCATGACTAAATTATCTAATACTACCTTTCACTTCTATCACCATATTTTAAGAACGATATGGTGTGATTTGTAGCCGCTATTTCTACTAGATGAACGATAGCGTAGAGTTTCGCTACTTGACTTAGGCTTCCCCGTTAAGCATGGTTATAAAATTTCAGCATCCAATATCCGAAGAGGCTCTTCATAATTAAAATATGGGATATGAAAATGTCCGTGTGAGAGAGAAAGATAATTCTTGGTTGAAAACTGCAATGAAAAGAATGAGAAGGATCAATGAGTTCCAAAAATTGTTTGAGTTTTAGGTATGAGGAACAAATATTTGATCGTGATTGAAATAAACTTCAAATCAAAATAAATTAAACTATTGTTTTATGCCCAGGTGAGTAAAGTTAATACTGGAAATGGTCAACTACAACATATGGACATACAGTTTGATACTGATGTCTTGTGTTGATTGGGTAGGGAATACAGACATGACTTCTTGAAGTAAATGCAGTAACGTAATGAAATTGCGTCCGGAACCTGCAGCAGCTTATATGGGTTGCAGCATTAGCTCCGGTTTCATGGCACATAGCAAACAAAAGATAAATCTTCCTCTAGATTTTGTGTCTGTGTTCAGATATTTTAAAGCCAATTATTAACGGTTTGATAAATAAATACAATGGAGAATAAAGTAGGCTTCTTTTCCTAAAAAAAAAATTAGAAATGGCTGTCAGATTTGAAACCATGACCTAAGAACAGATAACTCAATCCCCTATCCACTAACCCCATTCACTCGTACAAATGATTGGTGGGAACAGAATAGGGATTTTGGTTCTTTGTTTTCTTTCAATTATTTACGGGTATGTAGACAAGTAGGAAGACGTGGAATACAAAGAAAAGTGGGGGATTCTGTCACAGATAGATAGATAGATAGATAGATAGATAGATAGATAGATAGATAGATAGATAGATAGATAGATAGATAGATAGATAGATAGGTGAACAGGTAATGAAACAATGTTGTGAACTACATCAAGATGACAGTTTATTTGTTCCCTTTTCTTGCTGCCACAAGAAATCTAATATTATCTCTAATATATTAAGTAATCAACTTCTTTGAAGATTTACAAAAGTTTAGTTAAACTTTGCTTTTTTCGGCTTTTTTCCTACAACAATATTCTGTAGTTAATAAGAGTGTGATATAATTTACGTTAATTCTGAAATCCATGTAAAAGAGACATGTAGTGAAGTTACTTCGAAAACCGAATGGAGCCATCCTTAAAAGAATTAAAAATTACTTGTTAAAAACAAATCAGATTCTTTTTTTTTTTTTCTTTTTTTTTCTTTTTAAAAAGCGAAAAGATTTCTTGCTAGAATATTGAAACATTTAAACAGATGTTCTGATTGAATTTCTTGAAATATCATCATGGAGCTTACAATCATTTGATTAAAGATTTTCTATTAGATTCTAGCTTACAACTGGATGTAGCAGATGAGACTTTTGCAAGCCTGCATCATACACTAATTTAATGACAAATGATCTTCAGCGTTTTGAATTACTTCAGTGTTACATAAGAGCCAGTAGATTTTAAATGTAACTCACCAGACCAATTCCATCGGAAATTCCTCGGTAAAATAATTATCTTTCTCTTCAGTGTTGCTTCCAGTGATGTTGTGAGGAACAAACTATCAAAAAATAAATCTCTAATCCGTCGTTTCGAATTAATCCTGATGTGATATTACGTTCTTAATTCACCCTTTTCAAAGTGTCTCGCTGCCCCATTCATATTTAATTTCTTGATTCGCATGCTTCCATTTCTTAACTTTTCTTTATATTTTTTCTTTTCTAAAATAGTTCTAACGATGTTCTAATGTCTATATCGGTTACGCGTCTACATATCTATCTATACGATCCACTTGCAAGCATGTTCGTACATATACGTATATTTCTGTGTGTATGTGTGTGTTATCAGTCAGTTATTTTTCTCCGTACCTTCTTTGCTATTGCACCAGAATCGAAATTTTGTCAAAAACTAAGATACAACATTATCTGTTTTATTTTATTGCTGCAAGTCCAAACAAATATAAAGTTAAATATATTAACTTTTGCAAAGTTTTGCATAATTTTCCTTGACATTTCAATTAAAATTACACAATTGATTCGTAGTAACTCATGTTCTGAATTTAGTTTCTTTGAGATTATTAACAAATGGGTTTTTGCAACAACAAAAAAAGTGAAAAGAGAAAATCTGACCCGTTGTTCAAGATGTAATCAGGAGAAAACAAAATATACAGACGCACACACACACACATATACATACATATATACATACATACATACATACATACATACATACATACATACACATACATACATATATATATATATATATATATGTGTGTGTGTACGTGTGTATATATATATATATATATATATATATATATATATGTCATTGTTCAGTTTTATTTCCAAGATTTCCCGCCAATAGAGGAAGAGCCGGTTTCTAAGTACGTATGTATGTATGTATGTATGTCTCTTCTGCACTTAATCATTTTAAATTCTTCCTCTGAAGAAGGAGCTGGTTCTAACAAAGATACAAAGCTCCATCTTTGGAATGTAGATAGCGAAATAATGTCACGTTTTAAACCTTTCACAGTTACTGGCGGGCTTTTTCCAGTTTGTGTGGACGTTGTTTATTCGGCATAAACGGTGCTCGGTTGAACCGATAATTCCTGCAAAAGCAAAGAGTTCGAAGATCACAAAGGGAACCTGATTGTTTGGAGCATTTGTGTGTGTCATGAATGAGTCTTAGAGTAACTAAATTTAAGTAGAGAATTGAGAAATACGGACATCCTCGCTAATAATTTGAATAAATCAAAATGTCGCTTTTGAGAAAACACAATTTAAAGGTTTAACCGGAAAACTTTTTGCTTTCTTGTAGTACAAAACTAATCAAATTTTTGTGCGCATCAACTAGTAATATAATGTTATTTGAGTTACAAATGAAGAATTTAAAATTTGAGCACATTTGGGTAAGTTTTCTTACTAGACATACAACCATTTCAATACATAACTATGTCAAAGTATACAACACTTAGCTCTAATTAAATAGGGTGTGTGGTCACGCGATCAGTTGATTGACCAGACTATCGGAGGTTGTTATACAGCTCTGGTCACAATGCACTTCGCATCGTTTTAGCTTTCGAATGACGTCACCCGCTGGTTAGGTGAGCAGGCCAAGATAAAGTATGTACAGACAACAATTCCAGAATATAAAAAACATGTTAACTTATACGACTTTTAGTCCATTGTTTCGTCACCTTTCACTTCTATCACCAACTATTTGTCCAAATTATAGTAGTATTTTCGGTATTGAAAGCTTTTGGCAAAGAATCACGAATTTTTTGTTTTTCCTTCAGTTTCTCTAAAACTATATTCTTCGTCTTCTTCTCTACCCTGGTGCTTTGTTCTTTTAGTTACATCAAAATAGACTTACTTGCCAAGATAGAGTCTATTATGAATTATATAATTTGTGACTTCCAAATCTTTACTCGTCCGTTTTCTTATTTATAGTATCTTGAAAAAGTATTGCGATGTCTAAATTCATACATTGGTACTCTTCAACTACGTTTTATAGTTTCTTCTTTGGAATAATTCTAAAGTTTGTTATACCACAATTCTGAAGTAAGATTTTAAATGCATTTTAAAGAGTCGTGCGTTATCGCTCTAACATTGACTGTGACCAGATTTTAATATACCTCCTCCCAGCATTTGGCGTCAGAATTCGAAAACGAGAATAGGCTTGCAAACTTCCCTTAATGTCTGTGGATATCACGAAATTTGGTTTTTATTCTTAAGAGACGTAATACTCTCTGACTACGATTAACAACTTTTTTTTGTTGGGTAGGGAAGTACTGCACTTTTACCAAAAGAAACTAGAGAATTTAGACCTATAATACATACGCCGGATAAAACTTATATCTAAATATATATAGGCTTAGGAGTGGCTGTGTGGTAAGTAGCTTGCCTACGAACCATATGGTTCCGGGTTCAGTCCCACTGCGTGGCACCTTGGGCAAGTACCTTCTACTATAGCCTCGGGCCGACCAAAGCTTTGTGAGTGGATTTGGTAAACGGAAACTGAAAGAAGCCCGTCGTATATATGTATATATATGTGTGTGTGTGTGTATATGTTTGTATGTCTGTGTTTGTCCCCCCAACGTCGCTTGACAACCGATGCTGCTGTGTTTACGTCCCCGTAACTTAGCGGTTCGGCAAATGAGACCGATAGAATAAGTACTAGGCTTAGAAAAAATAAGTCGTGGGGTCAATCTGCTCGACTAAAGACGGTGCTCCAGCATGGCCACAGTCAAATGACTGAAACAAGTAAAAGAGTAAAAGAGTATATACCCAGTGGACTTACGCAATTTTTGAAGTTACGGCTATGCGGATTAGCCAAGATATGCGTGCGTGCGTGCGTGCGTGCGCAAACACACACACACACACACATACACAGATGTACAGATACATACACACATACATACATATATGTATATACGACCGGCTTTCACACAGTTTCCTCTCCCAAGTTCACACACAAGGCATTTGTCCATGGGGGGAGGGTATGGCACAAGACACTTGCCCAAGGTGCCGTATCGTTGATCTGAACCCGAAATCACCTTATTACAAAGCGGGTTTCTTAACTACACTACATTATATTTCTAATGTCACTTTCACTGATTGCAAAGAATCTACTACCGAACTCTATCATCAGAATTATTAAACCACCTAATCACTGAAGGTTAACAGCATTATAGACTACATCCAGTTCACTCCTTGTTGGATTTATCTATCTGCATTTAGAGTTTGCGAGTAAAATAATTTTTAGGATCTTTGAAAGTAATATAAACAATCTCTCTTTTGAGAATAGTTACTAGGAGTTGTGCTTCCAAGTAAAGTAAATTATTTATAAGATTTGGGGTTTTTCCATTGGTTTTCCTTATGTTATCAGAATTATTAACATAAACTTATAAGCTTCTTAATTTTTTTTATTTTTTTTTCTTTTTCATTGAAACAGCTATGTTTGGAATTTCTGAAAGTTTCAATATCTTATTGAGATTATTTTGAAAGAATACTTACTATTTTGATGACATATAAGATGCGAATTTTCTTCGAAATGAAAAGTCTCAAAAAATTACCTTGGGTCCTATATGGGAAGTTGGGCCTTCTGTAAGTTATAATGCACTTAATACTTTTTTATTCTTGAATAGGTGTTGCTAAAATTGGCTTCTGTCTTATATGTCCGCGCGTCAACAAAATCTTGTCCTTCTAATCATATTCAAAGTGCCGGATTCAAAATGCTTGAAAACTTCGCGAAATTTATAGGTTTATCGTTAAATTTTCTCTGTCTAATAACAACTTCATTCTGATTTTAAATATTTCAGCTTTTGTTTTCTTTTCCAGTATATGTGTAAATATCCCGGTTGTACATTTATAAATATATAATGCGATAAATTTTTCGACAAACGAAAGTATAAAACTTTATGTAGCGACAATCCGAAGTCTCAGCTTCAAATTATAATAAATAGATATAGTCTGGTGACATGATAGGAAAGTCATTTGGTACATTATTTTTAATGAACAATCTATTGAATTTACACTCTAAGCAAACAAAGAAATTATTCATTTTGTGCATGAATAATTTGTTAGTTCGATAAGATGTGACTACAATAAATTATTCATTTAAAGTATATCACACCAGACAGCTTTTTTATTATTTTACTAAAACTGTCTATGATATAGTGTTTCCATGATTCTCCAATGCTTTGAATATGTGTATGTGCTTGCGCGCGCGTATGTATGTATACCGAGAGAAAGAGTTCGAAATAGACAGACAGATATATACATACATAAGTGGATAATGGGTACATATAAGGATAACTTTAGAGTTATATGTGCGACTATTGCAGCACTTGTGCTAATGTTGAGAAACTGGGATTCCCAAAACCAAGCAATTTATGGCTAAAGAGGAAAATACAATGACAAGGAATTAATGGAACTGTGGAAATACGTAAGATATTCCAAACGTTTAAACATCTGTCAAATGACCAAAGAGGCATTAGTAGATTATACTACATTAATGGGGTTTGGTCCGATCGCAGCATGTACAAAAATTAAATATATCCTTAAGAAATAGCCTATATACATACATTCAACTAGCAAAGAGTATATCGCAAGGGGTTATGAAATATCATCTTATGAGATAGCATTGTAGAAGTCTGCTGAAAGTATATCTAGACTAAAACGCGTTTGATTGTACCCCTTATTTTTGGATAGTGGAATCACTGCACCTTGCTAGTGTCTTCTAATAGTCGGTGCTGTCAGACGACCAGCTATAAAATGATCAACAAAGTATCAAAAGCTGAAGAAACTTTTAGAGAAAAGAGTAAAATTAATTCCACGCATATATTATACCGATGACTTGAAACTTTATAAGGTAATAGTCACGCCGTCGAGGCATTTAGAGCTGATCCCCACATTCTCATGAGATACAGGAATGCAGATGCGTTAAGATAAATGTTCTTATTCGGGTGTCAATCGAGAGAAGATCATTGACCTGATGAGGATTATGGCATGCCTATCAATGGCATGCCTATCTCCTTTAACTCCAAAAACTGAATACCACAAATCTCTCGGAATTGATCAAAATGAAGATGTGACGCTAAGTAAAGTGACAAAATGCGGCAGACGACTTCGGAAGGTGTGAAAGTCAGAACAGTCCGCATTCAATAAGACGATAATCCAATGACTCGTCTTGTCAGTGCCAATGCTTGAACCAAAATTTGAGATACTAGAATGTCTTTTTGAAAGTGATCTGCGGTTTAGACAACAATATTAGGAAGATATTAACCATCACCAGTAATTCCACATCAAAGGTGACAATAACAGGAGAAATAGAGAGTGGGACTTCGTATCACATACAATTGAACAGCGAAAGGGAAAACTCTCCAGTTAAAAATGATACAATGAAAGAGGGGTAAAAAATCGAAAACCTTGGGGAGAAATACAAAGCATATCAGAAGAAGTTTACGCTTATGAATATAACTCGCAAGCTAGCGGATAATTATAACGTCGAAAGAAAGAGTAAGTCTCTGAGATCTGTAACAGATACATCTGACCATCATATTATGACAGAAAATGTTGATTGCGTAACGTCAGTGTGAAAGATATCCATTTCATCGGAAGGTGCCAAAAAAATGCCTGCAACGTACTTGCGGTAGAGTCAAATACGTTTATACTTTAGACATATGTACTACCTAGGACATCGTTGCTAAAATTATTTACAATGGAAGGATTGGTCGCAGTTATAGCAAAGGTACACAAGGGTCATACTGTTGGAACGTGCCAATAAAAACAACAATCCGGTGCAAAAATAAGCCTGATATTGTTCTATGAGACAGGGAACAAGATCATACATAGCTAAAGAAAGTGTATGATGGAGTATTCGCATCTTTCAGTGGATGTGAGCATCTGATCCAAACTTGTGGAAAACTATGATAAACTAATGCGTAACATCTCTCGTATTCTGGTTATTTATTTTCATTTGCAGCAATCATTATAGGTGCAATGAACTGTGTAACAAGAGATTTACATAAAAAGCTGGAAATGCAGGATTTTTCAGGGAAGAACAGACTCGCATGAGTTTAAATCCAGTCGATTAGCGATCCAGCGGAGATTTTTAAACATTCTAAAGATTTTATATTTGAGTTTCCTGGACCAAACATATACACAATCACGTGTATGCATATAGATAGACACACAAATGTACAATAAGCAATTACGCAGAGTCGCATTCAACAGAAGATGTATCCATTATATGAGTGCAAGTATATCTACATATACACCCAAATCTGTACTCATTTAACTGATTCACATATAGTAAATCTGTTTGACTGCCTTGACTTTATGAAGCATCGCCACAGACAGTAACTGGATTGAATTCTGCAAAGAACGTAAATAACTCGCACAGAAAAGCAAATATACATATATACATATATACATGCATACATATATTTCCGCATGCACACACACACACATATATACATACATTCATACATAGATGCATACATTCATACATACATACATACATACATACATACATACATACATACATACATATCAGAATTATTATATGCTATATTATATTTTGCTTCGAACAAAGAAGCTCGAAATAGAATTTTTTTTTTTTTTTTTTTTTCAAAAAAAGAAACAAGTTTGAAATGCCTCACTCACATAAGTAAAAATAATAAGAGGAAAGCAAAAGATAATTAAGTAGAAAAATAATTGATGTTGTCTTCAAATCAGAACAACAAATATTAACCACATTTCGTCTTTGATGTAGTTGAGGATTAGTACCAGTTGTCGGAAGATAAACGTTCATGTGTAAAGTCAGTAGGCATTATCAATGGAGAACAAAGAAAACGTACTTGACTTTTGTTCATATTTTTTCTTCTCTCTACCGACTATTCGCACTTGCTATCCGTTTCTTTCTTCTCTTCTCTTTGTGTCTCTGTATCTCTCTCTCACTCTCTCTCCCTCTATATCTCTGTTTCTCTCTATCTCTCTCTCTCTCTTTCTCAAATACATACATATATTATGCATGCATTATATATATATACAAATATATCATTTATATGATATATATATATCGTTAATACACATATAAGTGTATATAAAAATGTGTGCATGTATATATATACACACATATATATATATACATATTGCACACAGATATATTTGTTTATACATATATATGTACTTTTGTGTACATACAATCACACACACATATATACATATATTTAGACGTGTGTATTTATATATATATATATATATATATATATATATATATATATATACATATTCATGTATACACGTGTGTGTATATGTATACATATATACATATAGATGCGTGTGTGTTTGTATTTATGTATACATACATACATACATACATACATACATACATACATACATACATACATACATACATACATGCCTGTCAGTCTCATTCCATTGTCATTGTTTTTTCATTGAACATCTTATTCTACTTTTTTTCTATCGATGTTTTTACATCCATTCTCTCACACTCTCTTTCACAAACTCTTTCTCTGACAAGAATTTCACAGATATCAGACTCAAAAGTCAAGATAAGCATCAGTTACCGAACTTACATGAAAGCTTTTGTCCTTCCCGTGTTGACTTTTTTTGTATATGTGATTTGTGTGCTTGTTTCTCTAAGTATTCAAGATGATTACACGTTTTAGAAACAACATCTAATACGAAAGGAGTATATGACTATTTGAAAAGAAAACAAAACTAAACTGCTTACCAAAAGTAAATAAAGGGCGATTGCGTATGCATATATAAATGTGAGCGTGAGTCTTTGTGTGTGTTTGAAAAAGAGAGGACGTGTGTGTGTGTGTGTGTGTGTGTGTGTGTGTGAAGGAGAAACTGGGCGCATATATGAATATGTGTATACGTGTATGCGTATGTTAGTACGTGTTGAGGTGCAAGAGAAAGATAGAGACTACGCAAGAAATAAGGTAAGGTGAAAGAATGAACCAGTGTATAAGAATAGATATGTGGATGAGAATATATGCTGTAAATAACTTTATATGTACCTGTGTGAGTATGCGCATTACTTGTTTGTGTGTGTGTGTATATATATATATATATATATATATATATATATATATATATATATATATATATATATATATATATATATATATATATATATATATATATATCATATATCATATCATATCGTATACACACACATACATACATACGTGCACACAAATACACACATACAATACAGTATTATAGATCCGTTTCAGTAGATTTTTCTAATCGGTTTCGCACACGAGCTAGAGAAAAACATTCAATCCCGGCGCTCGTCATGGCTGATAAGAAGGTTTTGGTGACGAATCTCTGTAGTGGAAGTCAAGAAGTGTTATGCCTGGTTTGTGTGCGTTGTTAAAACCCGGAACGAGAAAATGCCCACGAAAGATATTCCGACATTTATCTTGAGTTATACTCCTTGCACAAGAATGAAAGTGTGTCCATTGAGTAAGTGGTAACTGCCAGTAAAGTGAGAGTGGAGCTCGGATGCAATATGCAGTTGACTTGTGTGCAGAGGACGAGATAAAAAGTGGAGGAAGGTAGAGATGTCAATCTTAAATTCTGTTTGGTAAGAAGCTTGCTTCCCAACCACATGGTGCCGGGTTCAGTCCTACAGCGTGGCACTTGAGCAAGTGTCTTCTACTTTAGCCTCGGGTCGACCAAAGCCTTGTGAGTGGATTTGGTAGACAGAAACTGGAAGAAGCCCGTCGTGTATATATATATATATATATATATATATATATATATATATATATATATATATATATATTTATATATATATATATATACGTATGTATACATGTTTGTGCGTGTGTGTATGTGTGTGTATGTGTGTGTACGTGTGTGTGTGTGCGTGCGTGCGTGCGTGCGTGCGTTCGTGTGTGTGTGTGTGTGTGTGTGTGTGTGTGTGTGTGTGTGTGCGTGCCCACCATCGCTCGACAACCGATTCTAATGTGTTTATGTCCCAGTAACTTAGTGGTTCGGCAAAGAGACCGATAGAATAAGTACTAGGCTTACAAAGGATAGAGTCATGGGGTCGATTTCTTCGACTAAAAAAACCCTTTAAGGCGGTGCTCCAGCATGGGGCAGTCAAATGACTGAAACAAGTGCAAGAAGAAAAGAAGAAAATACATATATATATATATATATATATATCCTCTCTCCCTCTCCCTCCTTTTCTCTCTCTTTCTCTCTTTGTTTCTCTTTATCTCTGTATCATAAATATCTCAGCTCTTTTACCGTTCATGGAAACTAATTTTATATGTGCTTGTGTTGTTGTTTTTGCTGTTGCTGTCCAGTAGACCTCTATTCCAGACTATATTACTTATATAGAATGTTTTGAAGACGTGGGTGTTATTTCGAGCGGACCAAGAGAATACGTTCAGCTTCTTTAATTGGCTTGTGTGCCTGAATATGTATGTTATTAATTATTTGAATTCTACCGAAATAGAAAGAGCTAGTTTCTCACAAAGAAACAGAATCCCATTGCTGGAACTTAGATGACAATAACGGCTAACTACCGGACATTAGTTAAAAAAAAGAAAGTTTTGCTTAAAGATTATATTTGCGAAATGCGTGTTAACTGGTTATTTTCTTCCTCTAAAACCCTAACTCTGTGAGATTATCACTTTGACTTTCATTATTATAGCCGAATATGAAGACGGCCAGCTAACAGAATCGTTAGCACGCTGGACAAATGCTAAGCGTTATTTTGCCCGTCGTTACGTTCTGAGTTCAAATTCTGCCGAGGTCGACTTTGCCTTCCATCCTTTTGGGGTTGGTAAAATTAGTAATCGACTCATTCTCACCTCCACTAAGCTGCCCTTGTGGCAAACATTTGAAATAATTATTATAGCCGAATGTGTATTTCTCCTGTTGCTGTGTTCTGAGTTCAAATTCCGCCGAGGTATTCGGGTTCGATAAATCAAGTACTAGTGAAACATTGGAGTCGATGTAACCGACTAGTCCCTTCCCTAAAAATTTCAGGTTTTGTGCCTATAGTAGAATAGCTTGGCCGCATTCGAGAAAGGCAGAACACTCAATGAAAGATTCCATGATGAAATGAAAGTATGTCCGTGTGGTTGATAAGCCCTCTTAAGATCTGCTGCAAAAGTCACCCATCTGTGGAAAAAAGTGTAGGTCTCAAGCAGCACTGAAAACCCACAACTGTGCTGTTCATATTTCAGAGAACAATCAAGCGATGGCTTTGCTCGAAACCGATTTTCAACCATCATCTATGTATTTTCTTTCTTTTTATTTATGAATATTCTTTGTACAAGGAAAGAACTGGTGTGTATGTATGTATGTATGTATGTATGTAGGGGGCGTATTACTAACTAATCTTTTAAAAAACTATCTACCAAAATGAGATTTGGACTTGGATCGTAAAGATCCAACGCATCACCACAGCGCTTTTGTTCGTGGTGTTGTGACAATTTTTGCCGTTAACTTTTATTTCGCGGGGTTAATATCGAAAATGATGGTGATGTCTTACTTTAGTTAAGATGAACGGCTGAAAGAGAACGCAATAAACGACTAGAATCCAATAGATATTCACTGTTATATTTTGAATTGGTTGGGGTTTGCTGAATCAGTATATTTATGATCAAATGCTGTCTTAACTGTGTATCTAGGACTCTGTTGTCTTATGTGTCCTTCATTTCTGAAGATGATGGATTGTGATGTTAAGAAAATTTGGATGCTATTTCTAACAGATTGAACGACCATATAGAAGCCTATTTCTCGGTTCGACGCTCTATTATAGGATAAGGCTGAGGAGAGGAATTCGATTAAGCATAGAAATGAAAAGAAGCCGTACAACACTTTACGTCGCTAATAATCTTGAAAAAATAGCTGAACATTACAGTTTTATATTTCCTAACCAGTTCTTGCTAATCTACAAACTGTAGGCAGTTCAAATTCTGGCTCTTCTTAGCAAGTCATGTTCACAAACTTGGTTTCGTATCGCTAGTTGGATAGCAATGTACAGTATTCGTTATTTCTGAGAAAATAAAGTTGAGACTGTATCTGCTACAACGTTATGATTATATCCATGCGATATCAGGACCGATTAGACTTACACAACAGCAATAACAATATCAGCTTCACTTAAACCAAGCCACGATGGTGCCTCTATGTAGTCACTCGACCTGCCAAAAAGAATCATCCAAATTTCGCACAGAAATGCACCCAACCGTCTTTAAAAAAAAAAAATGAGGAACGCATCGGATACTATGGCTCTATGTGTTCACTATGTTTGAAGACAAAAAAAAAAATAAAGGATGATCACGGCTGGAATGCGTTTAATCATACATTTGCTCGATTAGAGCTGACCTGGAGCTATATACAATGATGACTTTACTTGCATCGCTAATGCATTTTTACCATTTTTTTTAGTTTCTTTTCTTTCTTTTCATTTTTTTTTTTTTTTTTTGACATGAGAGTTTAGATAGATGTCACAATCTCCTATTTTCTCATATTTTCAGGTTTCATGCCGATATGAGAAACATTTTTACTATTCCTATTATCATTATTATTATTATTATTATTATTATTATTATTATTATTATTAGCTAGAAAAATAAATATTACTAGTTGATATATCGATATAAAAAAACTGTTTGGGGGTATTTTTCTTCCTTTCATTCTGTATTTTATATTACTCTGTTGTTTGCATGATGTTCTAATAACTGGCACAACAATAATAAAAAAATAATAATAATATATAAAAATAAAACCTAAAAGAATAACATGAAAATAACAGTAACGCGGCTAAAGAAGAAAAACAATTCTGATATAGATTGTCAGGAGGATTTGGTATTTTCTCATCTCTAAAGCCAGTTTATTAAAGGAAGCACGCTATACCATTCTTATTCTGTGTTTCATAGAGCGATTTCTTAAACAACATTTTTATACTTCTTTAATTGATATTAAATACATACGTACATGCATACATACATATATATATATATATATATATATATATATATATATATAAATTCACACACACACACACATATATATATATATATATATATATATGCATTCAGACATTGGTGTATATGTGATATTATATTATGAGTAAGTGTATATATAAGTATGACTGAGAAAATAGAAATTCAATAAATCACCAGTATTATTGAGGAGCTGCCGAGGAAAAACATAAATATTGTCCGAGTAAAAAAAAAAATGAAAGAAAACAAAAGAAAATATATATATGTATGTGCGCATATAGTATAGGTATGTATTTGTGTGTGTATAGGTGCATTAGTAATTATGTATATATGCGTATGAGTGTGTGTGTATATATTTAGGAACAGTGTATTAGGTTGTGCGCTCGCGCCTACATGTATGTGTGTGTGTGTGTATATATATATATATATATATATATATATATATATATATATGATCTATGTCTACTGTTTCAATGATGACGATTTCCACAGAGCAAAGAGGTTAGCTCCCGCTGACCCGAATCAACGATGCGGTTATGATTTTCAGCTGAAGCCAATTCACAGAAAATTGTCTTCTTACTAAAAACATGAAAATAACACGATATTATAGAAAATTTGGAGAGTAAAAAGCTTAGTAAGAAATCGTTAATTTACGCTGCTTACTTTGTTATTTTTTTTATTATTTATATTCATAATCTGAGTTTCGTGTTCGAATCCTGCCACTGTTGACTGTTGCAAAGGAGAATATCTGTGGTATTTTAGAACCGATTCTGCTGTGTGTAACCCCTTCAAGAGCTGAGATCTTTGCATAGAACCATTTATTTAACTGAGGTTTCCTTTTGGTGCTACTCTGAGTATTCGGTTTGGTGATGGCGTGACACATGCGCCATCTTCGAACAAATTAATAAATTCTACATGTATTGTGTCACTTTCATTTATAAATCCAAATGTGTGTGTGTGTGTGTGTGTGTGTGTGTGTGTGTGTGTGTGTGTGTGTGTGTGTGTGTGTGTGTGTGTGTGTGTGTGTGTTTCTCCTTAAAACCAAAGTCGTGTTTTTAAAGCAGTGTATTTCATTTGGCCGGGTTGTAAAATATTAATACAATGTCATGATGTCAGTTATAAATTGTAATCACATCTGGTACAACATTACTTTCTTTTCTTTTCTTGTTCTTTTTTTTTTTTTTTTTTTGAGTCAGGTAATAATTTCTATTCCAAAATCAACAATTGTCGTCTGGAGTTGCGAATAATTATTATCGAATTATTTTCATTAAAAGAGTTCTTTTTACTTCAATCAGCATTTATGGTGAAAGTGAGCTAGACTGAGGTAATCAATTGTGTCTGCGATTTCCCATTGAAACTGTGGCAGTCATTCACATTTCTCTTACCCCTCTCTTTCCCACTCTATTTCCTTCTCTCCCTCTCTCTCCTCTCTTTCTCTCACCCCTTGTCTCCCACTCTCTCACCCTCTCTCCTTCTCTTTCTCTCTCTCTCTATCCTTTTCTCCCACACACTCTCTCTCTCTCCCGCTATCTCCTTCTCTCCCTGTCTCTCCTCTCCCTCTCTCTGTCTCCCTCTCTGTCTCTTCTCTTTCTCGATAATCATCAATAGATTTATGTCTTCACAGTCTGGCCCCCACCCCAAAACTTTGGGGCCCTCTTGCCTAGAGTAGATTAGATCGAAACTAGTACGCAACTAGTACTTAATTTATCGACCCCGAAAGGATGAAAGGCAAAGTCGACCTCGGCAGAATTTGAACTCAGAACGTAGCGGCAGACGAAATACCTATTTCGTTATTGCCCACAAGGGGCTAGACATAGAGGGAACAAACAAGAACAGACGAACGGATTAAGTCGATTACATCGACCCCAGTGCGTAACTGGTACTTAATTTATCGACCCCGAAAGGATGAATTTGAACTCGGCGGAATTTGAACTCAGAACGTAACGGCAGACGAAATACCGCTAAGCATTTCGCCCGGCGTGCTAACGATTCTGCCAGCTCGCCGCCTCCGAACAGTGAAATACATCATCGAATGGTGTTCCTTATATAAGTTTCGATTCTTGCTTGAAGTTACTTTCATTTTATATCGTACATCTCAGTGAGAAAGACTCAAGCATAACGGTTTCTATTTAAGCCTAGTTTTACGCTTTATGCCTAGTCTTTCTCTCGTACGGTAATTAGTCTTGAGTCGGCTTTGATACAGCATATCGCTTAGTGCTCTGTTTGTTGATTAAGATGGAAGGTAAAAGTCAACTCCAACGAGTTTGAACACGGGCTGTATGGTAGGTAGCTTGCTTACCAGCCACATGGTTCTGGGTTCAGTCCCACTGCATGGCATCTTGGGCAAGTGTCTTCTACTATAGCCTCGGGCCCACCAAAGTCTTGTGAGTGGATTTGGTAGACGGAAACTGAAAGAAGCCCGTCGTATATATGTATATATATATATATATATGTGTGCGTGTGTATTTGTGTGTCTGTGTTTGTCCCCCTAGCATTGCTTGACAACCGATGCTGGTGTGCTTATGTCCCCGTCACTTAGCGGTTCGGCAAAAGAGACTGATAGAATAAGTACTAGGCTTACAAAGAATAAGTCCCGGGGTCGATTTGCTCGACTAAAGGTGGTGCTCCAGCATGGCCACAGTCAAATGACTGAAACAAGTAAAAGAGTAAAAGAGTAACTAATCTAAGCACTACTTTGTTATTCTTGTCGATGTGTTGCCTCAAACCGACAGACCTACGACCAAGTTTTGCCTGTGAAATGGTGGTGTATGAGACCTTATAAACACAAGTCACCGTTCTGTTTTATAATTTCAGGAATGCTACTGCATGTGAAGCATCTGCTTGTTCGGTATGGACTCCAACCATGGTTTTCTTTATCTTTGTTTTTCAGGTATAATGAATCTAAGACAACAGTGTACAGTATGAACTTCCTTTGATAAAAAGGAAGGTTATAAAATGAGGAAGATTTTATTGCTGCTTCTAGCAGATCATAAAAACATGTAATCAGAGTAGACTACCGTAAATCCTCGAGTATAGTCCACCCCTGAGTATAATACGCAGGGGATTTTTAGGGGGCTGTACCTCTGAAAAACCCAAACCTTGTGTATAATACGCACCCCTTCTCTAACTTGAGTCAAGGAGGTCTATATAACGTACTTGGTTTGTAAACATATATCCGGTAACGTCCTTTATTATTATTGTATATATAGCATAAATCAAACGTGTAGCTTTTTTGTGCACTTTGTTTGCAGAAAATAAAGAAATAACAGTAATAACGTCAGTGAAAAATGAATATTAAGTAAATTGCTTTTACATATTTACCACTATTACAAAAGCAAAAGCAAGAACATTTATTGAAATCCTTCAAATTCAACGTCACTTTCAGCATCAGATAACTGTTCTATTTGTTCCTCCGTAAACATGTCAGCATCATTGTAGTATAAATCTGTTATCGTCAGATTCATAGTCAACATCAGAAGATTCACTTTCATTTATTTCATCTTTCCATACTACGTCATCCTGAGTACCATCCAGTACAGACGATATACAACACTTTTATTTTAATAGATGTTGCTTACTGCAAGTTATGAATGATTCTTTTATGACTTCATTGCTTTCAGGCTTAGCTTAAGGTATTTTCGCGCCCGACATCACAAAATGTGTCTGAATAAACATTGCCAAACAGCAAATAGAGACTCGGACATTGCTTAGAAAATATTTTTCATTTTTAACCTCGTATACAGTACGCACTAGGGATTTTGACCTTTAAATTTTGGGGGGAAAATGCGGATTATACTCGAGGATTTACGGTATCTGTAGAAAAGAACGATAAACTCTTTACTCCTCTCTATTCTACTCTTTCACATCAGCCTCATCGCTATCGAGGTTAGTTGTGGAGTGAAATACATATTTTACACTTAAGTAAAATTAATTTCATGAATGTATATATTATTCGTATTGGGAGGATTTTCACCGAAAAAATATTAGCATATTTCATTTCTTTTCTTTTTTTTTTTCTTTTTTTTTCATGTCGGTCGGGGTTGGTTCCGAAGGGAGTAGCAGAAGAATGGAGTAACAGTTCGGGTAACGTTTCTTGAAGGGTTTTCGAGTTCTCCACTTGAATCTCGAATGCAAAATGTAAATTCCCAATGAGCAAACATAATGATGAAGATGACAGTAATATGATCCAAGGAATTCAACCGGCAGTCATGGCGACGAATACCAAAGTTATTCTGTGCGCATGAGAGAAAAAGAAACAGAAAGAGAGAGAAAGAAAGGGAAAGAAAGGAAGACAGAGCGAGAGAGAAAGACAGACAGTGAGATTTTTCAACAAACAGACATGCGCAAATAATACATACATATATCTGTATAAATATAGATAGATAGATAGATAGATAGATAGATAGATAGATAGATAGATAGATACATATATATATATATATATATATATATACTTACATATACATATATATATATATATATATATATATATATATATATATGTGTGTGTGTGTGTGTGTGTGTGTGTATGTATGTATGTATGTATGTATGTATGTATGTATGTATGTATGTATGTATACGGGTGTGTTCAATAGCATATCTAAATATCTATTACATTGCTGTGAATGAAATTACAGACCTCGGGACACAACATTCAGGAATATTTCTTCCCTCAAGGAAATTTTCCCTCTCCAACAGCCCTTCAAAGATTAAAAGACGAAATTAGTTGTCTTAAATTCACTAAAACCCTGTCATCTACATATTTTTTTCCTCTCTTTCTATCGTTCTCTATTTACGCCCACGAGGTGTCGTCTCTTGATTATAGCCCTTTTCCGCTGCCTTCTCTACGCCTGAAGGAACGAAAGGGCGGATACGTGTATACGCATGGTTGCAATTAACGCACGGTTGCCACTCACACACACGAACACACGCACATAACATACACACACACACACACACACACACATACACGCACAAACATATACATTGTTGAATATGGTTGGCTGAGACAAATTCTGAAAGATAACTGCCGCGGAGAAAAATCCGAAAATAACATAAACAATTGTATAAAAAAAAAAAAGACAGAAAAGATGAGATATAAAGATGTTTGAGGGGAAAAAATATAGCAACGATATTTCTCGACAAATACAAAAAGAAAAGAGAAAGGTAACAGGAAAATAGCAGACCAAGCATTGATTATTTTCTATTTCTACACGTTCTATAAGTTATAGTTAGTATTTCAGGTCAGCCGTACCCTCGGGTGATTCTAGTTACGACTGAACTAAGCAGTGTCAACATTTCATACACACGCATACGCACACACACACACACACACACACACACACACATACATAGACACATACATTCATACATGCATAATGCATACATACATACATAATTATATGCATATATACATACATATAAAATAAGAATCGTAAAACATTTATATATACAAATACATACACACACACACACACACGCACACACACACACACACACACACACACACACACACACACACACATACTAATCGAGCAGAAGTACAAATGTTATTGTACGCTCTACTTGGATCGCAGTGGTTTGCAATGGTCGATCTAGTTAAACAAGTAGAGCACTTAATAAATATTCGCCTGGATTTTGAATCTCTATTCCTCTGTATTGTGTTGTGTGTGTGTGTGTATGTGCGTGCATGTGTATGTGTGTGTGTGTGTGTGTGGGTGTGGGTGTGTGTGTGTGTGTGTGTGTGTGTGTGTGTGTGTGTGTGTGTGTGTTCTTTGAGTTTTATTTATGTTCTTAAGAGAGTTCAAGCCGGTCGCTAAAAAGCGATATGAATTTTTGAGTTAAGAGAATACTCAGTGTTTGTAGATATGTGGTTGGGTTGGTCTGTTGGTTGAACTATCGATGCACACACCCAAGTGTGTGCATCTAGTCAGCTAAAGAATCTCGTATGGAGAATCTTTAGAATGTCTTATAAATCTTCCCTGCACCACTTACAGATTGGATTTGGAGAATTTGCATCAGTTTCTTTAGTACTTTTTCGAAAAACTTAGTATTTCTAGCTTTTTTGTATAAATTTGTAGGTACACACGTATGTATGTATGTATGTATGTATGAATGTATGTATGTGTGTGTGTGTATGTATAACTTTAATGAAGCTTGCTGTCTTTGTAGTATAACTCTTTAACTTGTATATTACTGATGATTTATTATCACTGGTCGAATGTCACTGATGACTTTAAAATATTGGCGTAAAAAATTGTACGAATTCTCTTCATCCCTCTTTTGTCCATCACCGTAGTCCCGTTTATATTCTTGAGCGCTATCACTTCCAATTTAAGTAGTACCATCTCACTCCCGCATCTCTTTCTAAATTTATTGAACGCTCTTTTCAAATGTTGTCTTATCGTCTTGCAGAGAACGGAATACTCGAGATGATCTTTAATATTCCTCCACGTAGTTTTTCATTTCCTTAGTATTTTCCCTGTTTCCTTCGCATTCTTTTTGTTTGGCTCTTGTAGATTTCCACGTGCAGCTTTTCCTTATTTGGCCATTATCATCATCAATTTCTTCAAATATATTCCAGGTTCCTTTCCTCGATAGCATCTTTCAACTACATAACATTGAAGATATTGATGTGTTCGTTCTTCATCGAGGTGTGCAATGCCTTTCTCTCTCTCATTTCGTCGATGACGATCTTCGCCTGTAGCAAACAATAATTACTGCCATTGCTGAATGGTGCCATTTTCCGACAAGGATGTTATCAATCTCATTTCAGTGACGAGCGTTTGGGGTTATCCAGGTCCATCTTTTTTCAGATCTTTTTCCTGGATAGTCTCTTCTCAATTTAAAGTCTTTTCGCCTCTGCCATGGTGACTAAACGTACTTATTTTCATTTCTCTCTCTCAAATCTAAATATTCCAACATGTTTCTCGCTCAGTCGTTCCTTTCCGACCTTCGCGTTGAAATTTCCCATCTCAACAGCGTAAGTGGATTTTTGAGTTAGCGTTTTTACCAGGTCTTCGAAGAATTTCTCCATTTCATTGTCCTCACTGCTACATGCGGGAGCATATATTTCGATAATCTTGAGTAAGGCATTCCCTGAGAGACGAATTTTTAGCACCCCGATACATAAAGACAAATTGCAGGAAACAATTTTCGAAGTTCATTCTTAATTTACAATGGAACTTGTGCTTCCTCTTGCTCTCGCACCCTCTGTTTTTCCTAGTCTAACAACTCTTCTGTCCTTCCATCTTGAACTTAATTCTTCCCTTTCGATGCGTTTCGTAGAGACCTAGCACGTAATATTTTATCTTAAATTTCTCCTTTATTAAATTAATCATACTGGTTTTCTTTCCTAATGACCTGCAGTTGTAGAGTGTATATAGCAAGGTTTGTTATCAGACTTCTTAGCGATCTAGAGATACCTGTGATTCACCGTGGATCCATTGTGCAGAGCGTTTCGACTGATGTGCAAAGAACAGGGACCCATGTCTTTGCATTAATTTAGCTTTGTATGACGCCACCCCGCTGGTTGGATGGAAAGGCTGTAGTTACGTCCCCAGTTTAGCTCACTTCCGACCTTTAGCGATTCAGCTCTGTGCTCGCTTCTGCGAGACTGTCTTTCCGTAAAGTCTGTAGACAAGTACCTACATAGTTTAGTTGGACTTAGCAGGAAATGCGCCCAGCCACCATAACTTTCAGCGAGCAGTTAGCTCTACAGCACCACGATGAGTTACTGAAGACTGACCGACTGACTATTCTATGGAAGCAAGACCAGATATGATTATAGAGGACAAAAAACATACAGAATACGATCATAAATTTTGCGATACCATATGACAATAAAATGGACACCGAAGAAAGTGAGAAAACTGGGATATCAGGACATAAACAGAGGCATGAAGGGATTGTGGAAGACTAAGATGACTATTACGTGTGTGTGCATGTGTGTGTGTGTGTGTGATCTTAGTCTGCATGATTTTTGGTCCTCTGTAACCATACCTGGTCTATATATAAATCGCCAG
>NC_142928.1:33463179-33478179 GCF_046866305.1 Octopus bimaculoides
ACACATCTATACGATGGGTTTCTTTCAGGTGAATTTTTTTTGTTTATTTAGTTTTTATTTATTTTTGCGTGTGTATGTGTGTGTGTGTGTGTGCTTTTCTTTTTCCTTATTCTTTTTTAATTCTTGCTTACGAAGTAACACATTTCCGTTTCTTTTAGGTTAAATCTTGAAATATCTCAAAGTCGGAAAAGTAAATTGTTTCAATATCCTCTATTTACATATTTATCAATATCAAGCGTCTTCTCTACATACACAGTTCAAATTTCTTATATTCGTGGCTCCTACTTCAGTAATATTGATCTAGTAATGTCATATCTTGAAATTAAAAGCTCAAGAATTCTACAAGTCCCTGCTAGTAACATTTCAACAAACACAATTAAAAGATAAGCAGTTGAAATTATTCACCAACATACAAAATTACTTCTTTAACTTAGATCAGATTTTACCAATCTTTTTTTCATATATTTTGTTCGTCAACCGTCCGATGACTATCGATTTTCAGCATTGGCACAAAGCCCTATTTCGAAAGAACAGAACAATCTGTTTAATCGACACAAGTACTTGGCTGGCCGTGGAGGCGCAATGGCCCAGTGGTTAGGGCAGCGGACTCGCGGTCTTAGGATCGCGGTTTCGATTCCCAGACCGGGCGTTCTAAGCGTTTATTGAGCGAAAACACCTAAAGCTCCACGAGGCTCCGGCAGGGGATGATGGCGAACCCTCCTGTACTCTTTCACCACAACTTTCTCTCACTCTTACTTCCTGTTTCTGTTGTGCCTGTAATTCAAAGGGTCAGCCTTGTCACACTGTGTCACGCTGAATATCCCCAAGAACTACGTTAAGGGTACACGTGTCTGTGGAGTGCTCAGCCACTTGCATGTTAATTTCACGAGCAGGCTGTTCCGTTGATCGGATCAACTGGAACCCTCGACGTCGTAAGCGATGGAGTGCCAACTTGGCTGGTAACTATTTTATCGAACCTGGAAGGATGAAAAATGAACGAACTAGACTCCGATAGGATTTGAACTTAGAACGTAAAGTGACTAAATACTACAAACCATTCTGGCAACCACTGTTTTGGGTTGTTTTTTTTCTTCTTTTTTCCCCCTTTTTTACTAATTTGTCTTGCATTTTGGTTGATGATCATGGTTCCAGCTCATATAAACTGACAGTACTTCTTAATGAGAACATCAGCCAAGAAGGAAGCAGCTGCGCAGCGACCGAAGAATCGCAAATGTTCCCACCTACATTGTACATTCAGTGTGTCCTCACGATTGGGGAAACTACGGAAATGGTGATACTTCATTGTCACAAACGTCAACCACCATGAAATGTATATTGTTCGTGATTCAAAAAAGTTCGAGTTTTTTTGTTTTTGTTTATTTTATCAGTGCTGAACTTGGATTATAGTCAACGAGGGTTGAGTCGGATGAACAATGTCACACTCTCGTCCTGAACGAATACCAAGCTTTGCTGAGACTGGCAGTAAAAAGACAATGCAATGGGACGGTCAGAGCAAACTCCGAGTTTCACCGTACCTTGAGGTACGCGTCTCGCAGTGACGTTACTGGATATAGTCTTTCTGTCAGTTGACACTCCACCACTAATGGTCGGATTTCCTCCGCACAGACTTCATATGAATAAAGTGACAAACAAGCCTAAAGTATTTCATTATGGGTTTAAAACTTGTTTGCTACTCTCAACCCGATTTTAATCGGCCTACACTCCCATAGCTTAAGAGATGGCAAACAACGGTATACAGTTTGTGATACTACAGGTTTAGAGCTGGGTGCTAAATGAGCTGTTCTGAAAAGGAATGGATATGATTTCTACCAAAGATATTGTAACCCCTTTATATCACGTACCTCCAATTTTAAATAAGCATCCCGTGACTATATACACTAACGCAAGGTCCATACACTCGTAAAAAGTTATTGTTACTTCAATCGACCACATTACATAACTGGTACTTAATTAATCGAACTAGCTTGCACGGAAGAGTTCAAACCCAAAATATAATATGATGAAACTAAATACAATATGACATTTAGTTCGGCGCGCTACCACTCAGCAAATTCATTAACTTGTGCCATAAATCCCAAAATAGAAGTACATCAAGTCTTTATGTGGTCGCCCGAACTGCTAGATATAGTTGCAAAATTTCCCTCGAACGATACCATAGCAGCCTGAAAAGGGAAAAATACGATGAATGGTACGATCCTAGATATGCAATGCTTAAAAGAAGGATGGGATTGATATGTTTAAAATGTTGAGGGCTTTCTCAATCAGGACCAGCCCAAGATTAAATAACAACATCGGGCATCACACAATCAGTTAAAGGGTCAAGGTCCGTATTCCATGATTGATGCTGCGCTTTATCAATAGCTCAAGCAATAGGTCCCTGGCTCACTTCACGTACCGAAGATAATACCACTAACCTCATTTTATCACGAGAGTTTGGTTCCAAAGAGAAATAGAACCAAAAACACCGTGTTTAATAAATCAATGACCCCAAGTTGTCCTCCTAACTTACCCAAATAAACACCTCCAAATAGTTTTTTGAACACACATAATGATATTGTTTCGTGTTTGCAAAAATATTTTGAGTAAAATTTAATAACGTATGATCAGTAAATAAAAGAAAAACTGAAAAATACCATAACCTACAGAATCTTTGACTGAATACTAACCCGTGTTATTACAGATCAATTCATGATAAGTGTAACATGATTCACTATTGAGTGTACCGTGTTATACCAGATCAGTAATGAATGAATGAATAGTGATAAATGTAGATGTACCAATTACGTACACACTGACAGCTCTAAAGGGAGAGAACACTATAGAATTAATGAGATTTCGTTGGCTCAAATGAAACCGGGAGACAAGTCAGTCCAGTATATTGTTACATACAAAATCACGTACACGTTTCAACTCGAGGGTTAACAGATGTCTAATACATGATGGCTGACCTTCCCTACCCTATCATCATAGTAATTTTCATATCAACAATATTGTTGTTAAATAACGCCACCACACTTACAAATTCATCCATGGCCTAATCATTTCGTTTACGTATTCTTTCCAGCTTCATGCACACGTTTTATTTTATTAATTTTCCAACAGACCAAAGTTTCCTTCTCGAACTGCTGCTGTCCTCTCGGGGTATATTCTACGCCTATCAAAATAGTTTTCAAAATGTTCGCTGATTGTAATTTTCACTTTAAGCTGTTTTCATATTAGCACAAGCTTGACCAATGAAAAAGCTATCGGTCGCAGGGCAAGGCCCGTACTTAGCTGGCAGAGATGGAAAGTATGTAAACTATAAGGTCAACAGCTAAACCACTAATTTACGATTAAGTCAACCGGAAACTCCTGTTACCGAATTTCTCAAAATAAGCTGTTGATTTAATGATGGCCTCATAAGAATTCAATGGATTGTTATATAAAAGTAATTATATAAAAGTACAGACTTGTGCTAACTTTTTATACAACGTAGATACGTTAATAATGTACTGACTCATTATAAGATATAGTGGCTTGTTGAATAATTTGTGAGCTCGTTATACGGCACATGATGTGAAAGTGATTAATTATTGATTATATAGGAATAGGTCCGTTGTTTTAATTTCGTGTCCGTCATTGTGAAGCAGGTTTTAAAAGATTACTTACTAGCCATGTAGCTACGAAAGTAAACGTTCAAGCCCACAACGGAACCTATATGTGGTTGTCCATCTTGCTAAATATAACTGTCAAATCCTCGTCTTCTTACTTTCGCCACCCGTACAAAAAATGGTAGACTCCTGAATACCTCTAAAATGAAAAGACGTTTTTTATACAGAAAATCCATTATAGTTGAATGACATCCTAGTTGAGGATGCTAGTTCAGAACGTATTTAACGTGGAAAATATTGCATTACAGACACAGGTGTAGCTATGTGGCTAACAAATTTACTTCACAACTTCGCAGTTATGGTTTCGATCCCATAGCACAGCACCGTTGCTAGGTGTCTTATACCAGAGCTAGGTGTCTATCAAAGCCAAAGGTGCAGGCAAGACTGGCAACTTCAGTTTTGTTTCAGGCTACCTCTGTGCCACACATTCGGAAAGCGCTTTCTACCAGAGAGCCAAGTCTATCAAAACCTTCTGGATGAAATTTATTCGACGGGAACGGTATGAAAATAAAAGACCACTCCATTGTAAGCATTCAAAGACGGGTTCTACAGATAACTTCTTTCCGCTCATCGTGGATGCCCGGAAAGGTTCGAGGAAGCTGCGATTTCTCCTCTGAAGAACCCATTAAAAGCAATCTTCCTTTGCACGTTTAGCAAGGTCACCACCAGCTAAACTTGTGCCTCAAATAGTTACCATCTATATTGTCCATCACTAGCAAGGTTAATGTAAATGGAAGTCAGTTTGCACTTCAGAGGTAACGATTAAGATAAGATTACTTGAATTGGTAATAGTGGGGAGGGGCGGAGATGCATTTAGTGACCTGAAGAACTGCCCACAATTGTATAACAACCAAGCAAAGTACGAAGTCTCATCTAACGTGCTCATTCAACTTGATAAATTACACCATGCTACCTACAAAAACTTTAAAAGACCTTTTAGACAATCAAAGTTTGAATACCTTTAATTCTAAGTGTGCACGAGCAAAACCGACCTGGAGTTAACTTTAATCCAAATCTTCACAACACACTGTGACTGGAGAACACTCACACAGAACGAGGTGGATGCATCGATTTTTCAAACATCTTCAAAAGTCTTTGAGAAGAACCGAGCATATTTGTGCATACATGGAGAATGCATCATCATCATTTAACGTCCGCTTTCCATGCTAGCATGGGTTGGACGATTTGACTGGGGACTGGCGAACCAGATGGCTACACCAGGCTCCAATCTGATCTGGCAGAGTTTCTACAGCTGGATGCCCTTCCTAACGCCAACCACTCCGAGAGTGTAATGGGTGCTTTTTACGAGGGCCAGTCCGACAGTACTGGCAACGGCCACGCTCAAATGGTGTTTTTTACGTGCCACCTGCACAGGAGTCAGTCCATGTTTATATAAAATTTGAACCCCTCTTAAGACCATGAGAGTATCATTCTAACAAAGCAACATTAGAAGTTAAATCTGCTACATCGTTTCATTTTTAGACAAGCTGATTGGATGTCACTAACAAATACATATTTCTGTTCAGTTGTAAACGTAAGATTTTGGCTTCAACTACAGTATATTTTAGACTAGCCTGCTTCACAGCAATAGAGCTCAGTCAAATCAACATCACCTTCAGAGTCAATGCAAGGGATGTGGCCTGCAGTACTCATCATCATCATTTAACACTAGTTTTCCATGCTGGCATGGGTTGGACAAGACTTGAACGGCAACACCAAGTTCCAGTCTGTTTTAGCTTGGTTTCTATGGCTGGATGCTCTTCCTAACATCAACCCCTTTACTGGGTGCTTTTTACATGCCACCATACTACATATGAAAATGTACATCCTTAAGGAATTTCATTTTCTTTTACCACAAATGAATGGCATTCTATCCTATTTGTACTGCCTCATATATAAGATAGATATGATCATCACATGGAGTAGCTTATGATGTGCTTCCATTAGCTATAAAATGTAATGACTATAGGCTTGTCACTGCTGTTTTTGTATCTGGTGGTGCAACAGAAAAGTTTCTGTACTCTCAACAATCACTTACTGGTGAACCAATCCATATAAATGAATATCTTGGTTATTACTCATTAGTCTTGTCTCATAAGAGGAATCAGATTATTAGCCCCTCACCTCCTCCCTTAAAACTGGATGTTGCAGTTATGAAAGTTTGGGATTTTGTTACAAAAGCAAGTGGAGTGATCAGGAAAATGATGCTTCCATCACCCAAGCCAAAGAATTTTATGCATCAAGTTGAGACATGATATTTAAGTTATCCACAGTAATTTCAAAATTCAGTCATGAACCCTGTTCACATACAGTCTTTTGAATGCAAGATCTCAAACTGTATAGATTATCAACAATGTAATACACAACCATGCTTTTATGATACTTTAACAAGGCATATTTATAAAATACACCAATTATCTCCAAGCATAAAATTGACAACTTACATAACATAGTTTAAAATGCATTGAGACAGAAAAGAAAGATGGGATAGACATAGCTGGAATGTACTTGATCATAGGATTATTCAGTCAGAGCCAATTAGGTTCATATAAGAGAGAAAGGTGGAGGTTATTTTAATGGCTGACTACTCAGAGATACATGGCATATGTTATAAATATGCCAAGTATCATAAAAGCATGAAACTATTAGTAGCTCTTTCAGTTGTGTATTAAATTGATACATAAATAGGTTACAGTTAGTACAAAGTTCAAGCACCATTCACATGTTAAGATGCCTTTGGAATAACATTGCTTTTGTTACAAGCTTATTACTGACCAGTGTAAAACCCAACAAACTATTATCATTTACATAATTATTGTGGATTGCAAAGTCACCCAATATTAAGTTTGTATGACTCCTTCCAGTTCATTAATCTAACATTAAATTCGCCAGTAACTGATATGTCGTTTTGTTATAATTAATTGCTGAAATAGAATCTTAGTCATTGATCATTCAGTCTGTAATTAGAAGCTTGGTATTCAAGTAGTTTCCCATTGTCGGCACCTGGATCATAGGAAAGATTGAATTCAAGGTAATGAAATTAACAATAGTATATTCTCGATCTTTGCAGTGGTGGATACTTATTAATAGCCATGTGGATAGTGTCAGTAAATGATATCTCAACTATAAACTCTGATTACAGGCCACCCCATTCCATGCAGAGTAATCTAGCACAATATTTAGTACAAGAGGGAATTCAAACTTTGTTGTCTACTTGGACAGGGTACATAACTCTTGTTAGACATGTTCCATTCTTACTTTGCAGTTGAGTAATAAACTATTATAAATATCCTCCATTTTTCTGTCTTATCTAAACCTAAGAGGCTCTGAGGAAGCTTGTGCGATTTAAGAGAGATTTGACTGTTATTTCCAGCAAATCTAGCTATCTCTGGAGTCTTCCTGTGGCTTCCATCTGTAAAAACTATAGTACTAACAATAAGCAAATGTTTTAAGTTTCAACCATCTTGTTATTAGCTGTATATAAAGCTTTATTTTTCAAGATAGAAACCTTTCATAATTAACCAGCACTTTGATGCATGATAAATAGACAATCATTCTATTCCACAAGATATTCATCAAAAAGAAAATCAGATCTCTTACCTCCAGGAGGTAGGAGGATGCAGTTATCATCATATAAGAAATTTTCACATAAGAATGATAGAATTAAAAGTAACCCAGGTATTAGCCTTTTAGTCAAGCACATCTAATGTTTACCACCACTACCACTGCAAACTTCCTAATATAGGAACATGCATGGCTGAATGATTAAGACGTTCACTTCCCACCCACATGGGTTTAAATTCAATTCTACAGTGTCACACCTTGGACAAGCTATTTTCTACTATGATTCCAGGTCAACCAAAGCCTTTTGTATGTTGTATTTAGTAGAAACTGAAAGCAGCTTGTGTGTGTGTGCATGTGTAACTTAATCCAGACACATTTTTTCCACTCTCCTTATTTCTTTCTGTAGAAGAGTGAAGGCTTGAAACATCACTCATTTTCCCTCAGCGCCAAACTAATATACTTTGTTTGCTGTTACCTTACCTGTCTCTCGCACAATTTTGAACTACACACATACACACATTATTTTAATAAAGGTCACAATACATGTATTAAAGAGCTACTAATAGTTTCATATGTTGAGAAAATTCAAACATATTCTTCAGGTGCAAACCACGTATCATAACAAACTAAAGAAATTGAATAATAGAATACGTTTGAGTTTTCTCAACATATGAAACTATTAGTAGCATTTTAATACATGTATTGTGACCTTTATATAAATATTTATCTCTCACCAGATGGAGTACTTTTTTTGTTGAATTTTCTATCATGGATCTGTGTATATATATATATATATATATATATATATATATGTATGGGGAGGGAACCTTTGGCTTAACCCATGATTGCCAAGGAGTGTCACTGTCATACAAACAGTGTAGTTTGTTTCCACTCTTCATGAAAAGATGTCCAGCCATGAGTGAATATTAACTTGCTTCAAAACAGATGAGTGATGGTGGCAGAAAGAGCATCTGGCCATAGAAAATTTGCTTCAACGAATTCTGTCTGATCCAGACTATTAAAAAAAAAAAAAGACAAATTGACCAGCACTTCTCACCCATGCACATCATATCAAAATATAAAGTCAATATTATTATTAATGTGAAAGCACATGGCTTAATGGTTAGGGTGTTGCACTCATGATCATTAAGATTGTGGTTTCAATTCCTGGACCGGGTGATGCAAAACATTTCACCTCATGCTCCTCCAGTTCACTGAGCTGGCAACCTGCAACAGACTGGCATCCCAACCAGGGCAATAATATATACGCCCCAGAATCATATAATCCTTTGGCTCAAAGAAGACATTTGATTTGATTTTCTTTCTTTTTTTGATCATTAGATACAGATACCAGGTGTGATTAATTAGAGAGTAACATTGTTATTCCGTAGAAAGACTCAAAGATGAAATTTCACAAATATCTTCATGAAAATAAATAAAACATCTTAATTTTAAAATTTAATTAGCATCAAATAATTGTGTGTGGAAAAAAATGCTTAGAAAAGGAAACATATCGGAATAGTATGAATGATATCTGAATTTGGTTGTAAAATGTTCATGAATTTTTGCAGTTGTAAATCACTGCCCTTTCCTAGATAGACTTAGGTATTTGGTCACGGTCGTGGGGGAGGTCCTCTCATACCAGGTGGTGGGCCTAAAAATAGAAAATAAAATATATAAATATATCATGAAAAAAAAAAACACAGGTAAAAAATGAAATTAAGAAACTTGAAACTTCTGTAAGCACAATGAATTAAATTCCAAATTTTATTAGATTATTGTAAATATATATTGCAATGAACAGCAGAAACAATAGCACGGAAATACTATAATGCCTTGTGGTAGTTAATCATGTTTCTTTATATGCCGAGTTTTAATCCAACAAAGATTGACTTTACTTTTCATTCTTTGAAGATTGATAAAATAAAGCAGCAATCAACTACAGAGGTTGATTTAGTCAATGTTCACTAAAGCAAAATGTGCCCCCTTGTACCTAGAAATTAATATTGTTCCTGTTCCTTCTATTACTATACTTTAACCCTTTAGCATTCAGATTATACTGTCAAACATAATGCTTATTTATTCCAATTGTCTTGTACTAATCATGTACTAATCATGTACTAATCATCGAGGCGATGACTACGGACCGAGACCTTTGGAAATGGGCTGTGCGTGAGAAGACCCGGCAAGCCAAGTAAGATCGTTGCCAGTGCCCCTGGACTGGTTCTTGTGCGGGTGGCACATGAGATGCACCATTTTGAGCGTGGCCGTTGCCAGTACCGCCTGACTGGCTCCTGTAGGATTTTTGAGCGAGATCGTTGCCAGTGCCCCTGGACTGGCTTGTGCGGGTGGCACATAAAAGACACCATTTCGAGCGTGGCCGTTTTCGTGCGGGTGACACGTAAAAGCACCCACTACACTCTCTGAGTGGTTGGCGTTAGGAAGGGCATCCAGCTGTAGAAACTCTGCCAAATCAGACTGGAGCCTGGTGTTGCCATCCGGTTTCACCAGTCCTCAGTCAAATCGTCCAACCCATGCTAGCATGGAAAGCGGACGTTAAACGATGATGATGATAATCATGCATTATCTCATAGCTTCGAGATTTCAATGATGTGATTGCTTATTTTTAGACTGACATTGTAGTGAAGGTGAGAGAGGCTGGATCTGGCCAGTTTGAACATAAAGCACATAGAATATTGGGCCAGATTTGGCCAGTTTAAATGCTAAAGGATTAAACTTCTACCTGCATCACTACTAAATTCTCACTCAGTCTTGTGAGTTTCAGAACAAATGTTAGTACAGGCACCAGAAATAAAACACCCAGTATGCTCAGCAAAGTGGTTGGCATTAGGAAACACATCCGGCTATAGAAACCATGCCAACACTAAGACCATGCAACCCACACCAGCATAGGAAGCAGATATGAAATGAGGATCATGACAACAAATTTGGTAAGTTTAATGTCAGTCAAGGTTCTTCATACTGTTATCGTATTCTCTACCTCACAAAATGTTCATATCTTGACATGAATTTCAGAGAGGATATAAGAAGTAGAACAAGACTTAACAGCAAAACAAGACTAACAGTTGTTATAGAAAGGAGTCATGACTATGTACTCAAATTAATTTTGGATTTCACCTAAAAACAATCTTCACAACATATGACGTGTTACAAGCCAACAAAGTAGCCACTAAACAGTTACCCAGACTGTTAGAAATGGTTGTCAAGTTTTCCTCAAATTCCAGCCGTTTTGAAAAGAAACTGGCACATTAGATGGTGTGGTTGTAGAAACCCTTAAAAAGTCAGGATGGTCACAGATTTGCTTGACCAGGGTTGAACTGGAGCTAAACAACAGATAACACTGAGTGGGTGGGCAGGCAGGCAGATATAATTACAGTTTATTTAGCTCTGTATGTTCACATACTAGGGTACATGGATGTATATATTGGGTTGGTGCAGAATCAACTGCTTTATAATTTAATTAATAATTAATCAAAAATAAGTCGTTAATTACACACCAATCCAATATACACACATGATAAATTATATTATTTGTGTGTGTGTTATGGTTTATTTAACCTTGCACGTATGTATATACACATAATAGATTATACACACACACATATATATACACTTAGACACACAAAGCAGGGTGCATGGGTGTGTGTGTGTGTGTATATATATATATATATATATATATATATATATACACACACACACACACACATAATACATTACATTATATATCATCATCATCATCGAAGTCCATGTTCCATGCTGGCATGAGTTGGCACGGAAAAGAGGACATTTAAACGTGTGTGCGCACGCACACACACACACACACACACACTCATAGAGCTTAAATATTTCAGACACTGAACACTTAACTTACTAAATAGTTGAAATGTACTTTTAAAAAGCATCCCAACAATTGGATTTGTTTGAGATTTTATTTCTGGCAGTGTATCATCTACTACCTACCACAAGCAGAAATACTAAAATTCTGCCTGATGCAGCAGCCACAAGAGAGTTCAGCTGAGCTCCAACCAATTATTGTCATAAACAGTTAAACACTGTGGGAATCAATATATCTAACTAAATTGTGACCGTCGGTTATCTATAGAGCACTTTACTTAGCTGCTACTGGCAACAACACACTAAACAGCAACAGCAACAGCATCCAATCGCCACAGCATGAATTGGAAATTCAGAGTAAGGAAGAAGTGGGGAGGAGAAATCTTCAAAGTGAAGAAAGACTGGTGGAGAGGAGGAGGTGGTGTGTTTGGTTTAAATTGAACTTGTTTGATGGAAAATATGTGAGTGGTGTGGTGTGGATGTAAAGTAATGGGAAAGGGAGGCAATTAACACAGTATCTTGTAGGCACAAAAACACCTGACAGTGCCCAAAGGCAGATTGTTAATGCATATTCTAGCTGTAGAACACAATAAATGGAAGCAGTATTCAAAAAGATGAAATTGCTTTAATTTGATAGCCCAGCAGATAAATTCAGAGTGCCACAACCTTGGGCCATGGTTGAGGTAATTGCAAACTCGTGTAGTGTATCTTGTCTGTCAGTAAAGAAATTGCAGACTAGATATTTTTGGTCCCTTGCTAAATAATAAAAATAACAACAATAACAACAGCATTAAGAATAATAATAACAATAATTTTACTGCAACAAATAATAAATGCTGCAAGAATAGAAAAATCAGAAAATGGAAAAATGGAAAAGACTGCTGCAGATAATACGAAGAGGGAAGCAACATCAAGTAACAGAGAAAGATCAACAACAGAAATATAACTTGTGTTATTTTCCTAATCTCTCCCTCTAGATTACTTTTCAATACACAACATTACAGGAAAACCTATACAAAAGGCTGCTGAATAAACAAACAGCTAAGTTACTCTTTACTGAGAAAACAAACTAATTTATAGCCGCGATGTTATCCTTGACGTAATATTATCAACATTTATTGTAATCATGGACCATTATCAAAACTGCAAAAGCAGTAGTATTTGTTTGTTTGTTTCATGTCCATTTTTACAAGCTAGCATGGATTGGATGAATATTTATTATTGAAATATTATTTTAAAGTTGGATGCCCTTCCTGTCACTAACCTTCATGTTTTCCCAAGTGAAAGATATTTTTTATTCCATCTTCAAAAGCACAGAGCTAAGAATAATTTGTTAACAAGGAATGTCAGCATAACATCACTGTTTTTTTTTATTTAATAGGTTTCATCCAGAAGTAGAATGTAGACATTCACCCACACACATTAGCCTTGTGGTTAAAAAGTTCACTCCTCAATTACATAGTTTCAGGTTCAGCATAAATACAGACAGGGTTATGTGACTAAGAAACTTGCTTCTCAATCATATGGTTACAAGTTCAATACCACTGCATGGCACTTTAGGCAACTGTCTTAGCTGTAACCCTACACTAAAAAGCTTGTTGGTGAATTTAGTACATGGAAACTGTATAAAGCCCATGTGTGTGCATATGTATGTATATAAGTATGTTTGTATGTTTCTTCTATCTTTTAATTATTATAAATCCTCCACTAAGGAGGGAGCCGCTTTCCGACAAAGATACAAGGCTCCATCATTGGGATGGAGTTAACACAGACAGATTCACATTTGGCACTTGTGAAAAAAGTCTTGCATATTTTTACTGTTCCACTCACAGATTGCACCTGTAATGTACGAATTAGCCAGTCGATTTCTCTTTCTGAAAATCTCAGTTTATCCAGATTCTCCTTCAAGTATTTACTAACAAAACCTAGTGTTCCAATTATCAGTACGAATATGAATTCATAGTTTGGATATAGAAGCTGGAGGTTTCAGAGCAGTTGTCCATAGATACCCTCTTTTTCTTTGATTTTCAAAGTGATATTTATATCTGCAGGGCAGCTGACCTTTATAATGGTACATACCTTTGCCCCTCTGTCCAAAACAACAATATCCAGCTTGTTATGCTTACATTTGATAGAAGTTTTGATGGGAAGATTCCACCAGCATTCCTTGAGTTGGTGTTCATGAATGTATTCCATAACAAAGGGATTTTCTAAGTTTATTTCAGGACTGTCTTTTTTGCGGATGGCATTGTAAATTGTTTTAGCAACAGCATCGTGCTGCAGAGGGAGGTAGTACCATGACGACATTTTAGGACGGCTGCTAATCACATGCATGTTATCTTCCATGGAAACATGACATAGCCTACACATGCGGTTGCACCTTGGGATTACAAGAGTGTAACTGTCTCTCTTGTTCACCAGGTACTTTGTGGCAATCTCTTGTTCCGAGATTGCAAACACATAGTAAACTCTGTAACGCGGTTGGTGTTAGGAAGGGCATCCAGTCATAGAAATCATGCCAAAACAGACAATGGAGCTTAGTGTGGCCCCTTGTCTTACCAGTTCCTGTCAGGCTGTCCAACCCATGGAAAACAAACATTAAATGATGGAAGTCAAAATTTAAAAACAAAAAACAAAGGAAGGGTGCACAATTGTAAGAGACATTAAAACATTTTATAGTAAGGTTAAAAAAGAATATTCATCACACACATGGTTTTCCTCTGAAATCATCTGATACCAATTGCTTAACACCAGGTCAGCAATGATTGAGCAAACGTGATCAAAGATTATTTTCCAATCTTTTCTTTTTAAGCAAAAATGGCTGCTGTTTTTAGCAGGTCAAGCCAACAACTGTTTGCTCTCAATAAGAGATTCAATAACTACCTAGAGCTGGTGATATTTACAGGTTTTAATTAAGAGATAAACAAATCACATTGTACTCTATGGGTGCAACCAGTGCTGACTGCAATAGAAAGTATATGATGCCATGAGTATAATAACATTATTTGAAGGTGTTAGCATGATAATCAACCCACTATCAACAGCAACACTGACCATCTCTCTTTAAATCCACCAATCTATTAATGAAAGCCTCTTCCATATAATACACCAAATTAGGGAACCTTTTCTACATCGATAATAAACAGATTCATAATTACTGATATTGATCAAGTTTTAATTACATAATAATTTAAGTAGTTTGCCTTTTGCCTATTAATAAGCAATAAGTATACAAATGGGCACCATGATATGTATGGTTGCAACATCTGCCAGAAATGGAGTATTTCACAGTGCAGTGACCCCATGCCTGGGAACTATGCTCAGTGCAAGTGCATAAAATTGTTTGCATCTAAGATCATTAATTTGAGTAAATCCAGGAATCTGCAGCTAGTTGGTGTATGTGTGCATGTGTACTTGTTGCTCAAGTAATGGTACATTTCTAATCAAATCACAGCCCTTATGAATAAAAATGGTTAAGTGTTTTTTTTTTTTGTTGTTTTTATATTTCTGCGGTTAAATATGTGTTCTATAACTGCTGATACGGTAACAATGTTGTTTACAGTTGAAAAGGTAAATAATGCTCTGAGTACCATAAACTAATACATTAAAATAAAAACAAGGAAATTTGTTTATTTTCTGGGATATACAAGAGCAAGCACCATGCAACATCTGCATTTTACATTGTGAAGTTGGTTTCACAGAATCAGTTGTTCCAAGATAAGCATGTAAGCTCAGTAAATCTCAATATCTATTGTTAAAATTGCTTTAAATTGTTTAATAGCTTCTTTTCAAGAAGTTTTCTCTGGATGACCATAGGGACACCAGCAGAAGTATCATGGTATCTGGAGCCATACTGAACTTCTACAAAACTACTCTGCCTTTACATTGAAAGAGAGAAAGACACATGCAA
>NC_142928.1:33483179-33543179 GCF_046866305.1 Octopus bimaculoides
AGTTATCAATCCAGTAACAAGTCACAAACTCAGCTGACATTAGAGATGCCATTATGAAGAAACATCAGCATCAAAAATTATACAATTCAACAATGACTTCCTAGATTTGACTTCTTCAGACAAGAGGTCATCTTTAACAGATAGATGTCCATCCAAAAGAAACTTTAAAACAGTGAGGTAAAGAAACTACAACACAGTGTAATCAAACAATTAGGCACAAATGCAAAAATCAAAGTTAAAAAAAAAAAAAGCAAGTCTAGTACTTTAACCATTTAGCATTTAAACCAGCCATATCTAGCTCAAATATTCTATTCTGTTTTATGTTCCAACTGGCCAGATCCAGCCTCTCCTACCTACCCTACAATGTCATTCTAAAAATAAACAATCACAAATTTAAAATCTTGAAGCTACATGATAATATATAATTAATTTTTTTTTAATGTGGATAAATAAGCATTACATGTGATAAATTAATCTGAATGCTAAAGGGTTTAATCACTGACTATGTTAACAGAACTTCAAGTCACACTAACATCTTCATCATTATTTAAAATCTGTTTCCCATGCTGGCATGGATGGTTCAACAAGAGCTGGTGAGTCAGAGGACTGTAGCAAGCTCCTGTGTCTGCTTTGGCATGGGTTCTATGGCAAGATATCCTTCCTGATGGTAATCACTTCACAAAGTGTACAGGGTGCTTTTTACATGACACCAGCACCAGTGAGGTCACCAAATAACTCACTAGAAAGGACCCTGTGACTAAGTGGGAACTAATATTGTGGGAGGTGGCTTTATGCCAGGTGATGATAGGCTAAATTTCAACAGAGACAAGAACAGGTGTCTTGCTGAAGAGGAGATACATGGTTGCTCCATTAAAAGATATATTCTGAAGAAATTCCATATTGTAAAACTAAAGCGTTACATAAATGGCTTCAAGTTCAGTCCCACTACATGACACCTTAGGCCAGTGTCTTCTTCTACAGCCCTGCGCTATAGTAGAAATGTCCAGGGCTAGAGTAGAAATATAGTAGAAGGGCTATAGTAGAAACGCCCAGGCACTCAAATGAAGCCTGAGTGGATCTGATCGACAGAAACTGAAAGAAGTCCATTGGGTGCGTGTGTGTGTGTGTGTGTGTGTGTGTGTGTGTGCATGGATGCACATGTTTGTGTCTCCTTGTCTTGACATTGCATGATAACTGCAATACGAGTGTCACTGTCAGACATGCTACAGCATTCATTTCCAGTTCTTTGTGGAAACATGTCTGACTATGGGGGAAATATTGCCTTGCTTGGAAACAGGTGAGGTTGGGCAAATGGAAGAGCATTCAGTCATAGACAATCTGCCTCAATAAATTGTCCTGCTGAAGCAAGCATGGAAAAACAGATATTAAAAAGATGATAATGATACATATTGTACAATGACTGAATGTAGTCCGGTTTTAGAGGGAACTAAAATAGTTGGTAACAGAAGGGGCACCTGGCCATAAAATACTGCTTCAAAAAGATAACCTCATGAGTACAATTCAAAATGGAGGAAACTGTTATAGGGCCTGCGAGGTTAACTTCCTATTTTGGGGAAAAACCTTTTAAATGTCTGTTATGTATATTGTACACAGTACACTTAGTACCCACTACAATACCCAGTCCTTATTGCAGTGAGATGGCATGCATGCTCCATAACCAAGAAATATGCCAGTGGAGTGCAAGCTTTTGGTAATCCCTACTTCTCCTCCCCACACTGAATAAGCCAAAGGATAGAGGCCAGATTAATATATGGATCACCTCTTCCCAGGGGTAAAAATGAGTTTAAATAGGGCCAACAACCCTACCAAGTAACAATCAAAATTCTAGAAGCATCAATGACAATTCAAAACTAGCAACAGCTGGGAGAGGAAGGCCTTCCCTCAGGGCAGCTCAGAGTCAAGAACTGTGGAGAAAAGCTATTGATGACCAATACTCCATAGGGAGAAAAGGGCTGAAGTAAATACACTCAATACACATACACATTGTAAATCTCAAAATAAGTTTCATGTAAAAAAAATGAATAACTATAAGTAACACAAAATTTTAATTCATATTTAAAAAATAGTTAACATATTTGAATTTAAAATAAGAAAACCTAATGATACAAAAACAGATAATGCTTGATGTATGAGCAAAAATATGATTTTATATTCTTTTTCTTTGTGTTGATTTTTCATGAGGATTTTTTTTTCCCTGATTTCTTCTGAAAATGAATTTTCTTGTTGAAATTTTTCCTAATGAAATCATTGAAATTTCACCATAATCAAATATTTTCAAAACTTTTGAAGAGGGAAAAGAAAAAGAGATATAAAAAAAATCCCTAACAACAACAAGCAATTTAATTATTAAAATCATATTTTTAAATGGATTTTGTAAATAAATTTCAAATTAAATCAAGTTATTCCAAAAAATTATTCATACATTTCATACATACATTGTGCATATGTGCGTATATAAATGAGTGCGCATGTCTGAATGTGTGTGTGTGTGTGCGTATGTGTATGTGTGTGAATATGTATTCATACCCCAACACCACTCTATAATTAGGATATTTTAAAGTAGATTTCCACCAAACTAAATCTATATTTGCTGTCAATTGCTGCTGTTTCTCACCTGTCAACTACCAAACCTGATTTGATTAATTAATAAGTCAATATTTTGCATTAAAAAAAAAATAATAAAAAATTTAAAAATTTAAAAAAAACATCTCCATTTATAAATTAAATTACACCAAAGAAAAGTCAGACAGTAGAAATGTGCAAAAGCAAGCAAGTGGATAAAGTTGACAAAAGCTTTGGTTATCTATTTATTTAATTATTGGTCACACTTACTGATGAAGCTGTACGAGAGTTTACAGAGAAAACAGACTTTTTTTTTTTTATAGAACAGTTGAGAAGAGGCAAAAACAAAAAAAAAACAAAACAAGCAAAAGAGAGAAAATGATTAAAACTAAAAAAAAAATTGAAGTGGAAGGATGATAGTGAAGTGGAAGTGGAATGGAGATGGTTGTGGTGATGATTACAATAGCAATGACAGCTATGTTTAACAGCATATCATCTAAATGAGCAAACCTCTTAACAAGAACATTCCAAGTGAGACCACTCCATTTTTTTTTCCAAGACTATGTTATCCAATGAATCATTCATTTTTTTTTTTTTAAATATATTTTTTAACAAACAGTAAGGATGCAATTTGAAGATTTGGCTGTTGTTTCTTGCAAGTGAAGCAACCACATAGAAACTCCTTCAATGGCTTGAGAGATTTTTGCAGTGGTGGTAAGAGTAGTGGAGAGGAAAAGTTCTGAGTACTTTCCTTTATAAATACCACTGCCATCATCATCATCATCATCACAACCTCCACAACTGCAATCATGCTCCTTATGCATATAACACCTACAAGACATCATTACCACTTTCCATGCTTGAAGACCCCTGTGGACATCAACAGAGGAGTGGAGAGCCAGTGAGGAGAAGCAAAGATGAGTAGAAGGCAAGGCAAGAACTCCTGCAGCTGTTAATACGGCAGGAGTAGAATAAATCGAAAAAAAACAAACAAAAAAACAATAGCAGCACAATGCTGGTGATGATAATGATCAAAGTATGATAACATGGATTAGAATGATGACGATGAGGAGGAGGAGGAGGAGGAGGATAGAGTCCCACTAGCATGAGTGAATATTGTGAAGTAGACCCACGAAGGCCTACACATACACAGATGTAATATTAGCAACTCGAACAACAACAACAACAAATGAACAATACAACCAAAGGCCCACAGGACACCACCAAAGTAGTACCAGATCACATAGCAATGCTGGAAATGATAAGAAGATGGTAGTTCCTAAAGCAACCAAAAGTGACCATGGGATAGATAATGATGAACATGATGACCAGTAATATACTAAAGTATACTGCAGCTGCAATTTGATCTGGTCTTCTTCCTTTAAACAAGTAGAAGAAATACATGTTATGCCAGGTAACCAGAGAGATGTATCTATTTCATATTGAGTTACAGCTCAAGAAAGTTAGTTCATAATCATATATAATACTTTAATGCATAAAAGCTAAGTGAGAACAATCAAAATTTATGAACTCAAACTCCTTTTCTCTCTCTTCAAGCCTATCAGAAGCAGGATGAATAAACCAAAAGAGGCACTCCAAATCAACACAGTAAAACTATGTTAAATGATGACTATGATACAAAAATAAGAGAAATATTTAACCCTTTAAACCAACCATAACTGGCCTAAATATTGTGTGTTTTATGCTAAAACTGACCAGATTCAACCTCTCGTACTTACCCTACAATGTCATTTTAAAAATATAAACTCACATCGAAACCATGATGCTACTAGATAATGTATGATTAATTCAAAACAATGTAAATAAATAAGCAATACATTTGACAAAGAAGTCTGAATGCTAAAAAGTTAACAAAAAGGCAATGACTTTACAGAGATCAAGTCCTTAGTCTGCACTGACCCAGCTTAGATTTAGCTTTTACATACTTAAAGAGTACATATTTTTACTGATCTGTAAAAGAGAAAAGGCTACATCAACCACAGAAGGACTTTAGAATCATAAGCTACCAAATAAACTGCATTGCTACTACTAACACTGCATTTAATTGGACATCTTTAAATTCAATGTAATATCAAACTGAATCAATCGCTTAATTGGCAATGGCTAAGTCGTAAGCACATTTTTTTCAAGGGTTTAAGATAAAAGTCCTTTAGAACAATACAGTATAGAGATTTGAGGAAGAAATTAGGACATGAATATTGTATTATATCAAGCAAAATGTAAAATTCAAAAACTGAAGAAATGATACGAAAAAGATAAACAGATTCCAGTAGAGCTAATAGCATAGTCTTCCAATTAGATCTAGTAACCTTCATAATTTAAATCAAGCATTTGAGTGATTAGATTTATCAAAGAGATGAACCAAAAGTCATACACTCAACCTCATATGAGATAAAAATGAAGTCGTTAAACAAGCCTACAAACCAATGTCAGCTGGAGAAATTAGATGGCAAAATAAATATAACAGGTTATACAATAATTTCAAAATAAGGCTTTGATTTCACTGAGGCTATAATAGAAGACACTTGCCCAAATGTTGCAGTCAAACTGTACCAAAAACCACTAGTTGGGAAGTAAACTTCTCAACATAGTAACACCTGTGCCCAATACAGATTTCCTGTTTAAAAGAGATCTAAAATAGCTCCCTCAAAATTTCACCAGCTTAATAATGGCAAATTCATTTTAATGAATTCGTTATTAGTTTCAAAATTAATTGAAAAAAGCAATGTATTTCAACAGAAATATGATAACCAAAAGGGTAATAACTGAGTATAAAAACATTTCCTTCTATGGTGAGAAATGACTGGGATACATTGACAATGTACTTATATATTTCTCAAGGGTATCAGTAATTAGAGCAAAAGGAAGCAACTCTACCCAGATAATGGTTTTCATTTACCAAACAGCTCCACAACAGCACTCTCTATCACTATGCTAATAATTAAATATATGACAACCACTCACTTTCCTAAACATCTCAAAATACATACATACATGTATGTATATGCAATACACATACACACACACATATATATATATATGCGTATTTAACTCAAGAACTAACTACATACAACCTATGTATTTATTAGTTTACAAAGTAAAGAATTCAGAGTGAATTTTTGAGGTTTGAAATATAACTTAAAAGATTCTTATAGAAAACTAAAATGTAACCTTTCTCTACAAAAATATCAGATTATCATTCATACAATCAAGATTTTAATTTAAATACAAATATTATATTTAACCATATATAAATAATATAAGTATAAATGTAATAATAATCATCATTATTTAATGTCCAAGTAATATGCTGGCAGGAGTTGAACAGTTTGACAGAATTTGATGGGTACAAAGACTTTATTGTACTCTAGTGGTTTTGGCATGGTCTCTGCAGATGGATTCCCTTCTTAATGCCAACCACTTTACAGTATGTGCTGGGTGCTTTATCTCTTCATGCCACCAGCACTAGTAAAGTCACCATGAAACTTGCTGGAATAAGAACCCCGGGCTGTGGAGTGGCAAATGATTTGGAACAGGTCAGTAACAAAACCAAGAGTGGTCTTAAGAAGATTGGTAAGTATAGATTAACCCTGTAGCATTCAGATTATTCTGTTGAATGTAACACTTAACTATTCACATTATTTTGAATTACTCATGCAACCTCACACATTTGGTCAACATATAATATATATATATCTACAAGAAGATATATAAGGAATTTGAAAATAGTTTAGACTAACTGTTCATGATAAAATGATTAAGATGACTTCTGTAATTAAGTGAAGTGACTAATTTCTTCTTGTGAGCAAATGTTTCTGAGGAGTGAAGGAGTTATAAAAAAAAGTATTTGGGCATAAAGAATGATTATAAAAAGGACAATATTCATTTTGTGATAATTTTGTAATAAAGTAAAAGCTATATACATTAAATATAAAGGTTATGTATAGAAGAAGAAAAAGTTAATTGCAGTTAGAGCGATTAAGTCTTTCTCAAAGATATAAAAGAAATCACTGATATACTTATAGCTAAGAATTGAAACCAAATTTCATTACTGCCAAACCACAACAACCATAATATCAAAAGTATAATAATAATAATAATAATAATAATGATAATAATAATAATAATAATAATAATAATAATAATAACAATAATAATAATAACAATAATAATTCTTTCTACTAAAGGCACAAGGCCTGAAATTTTGGCTGAGGAGACTAGTTGATTACATCGCCCCCAGTGTTGCACTGTTTCATCAACCCCGAAAGGATGAAAAGGAAAGTTAACCCTGGTAGAATTTGAACTCAGAACGTAAAGATGGACAAAATGCTACTCAGCATTTTGTCCGGCATGCTAACGATTCTGCCAGCTCACCACCTTTTCTTCTTCTAAAGGCACAATACCTGCAATTTTTACGGGAGGAGGAAAGTTAATTACATCAAACCCAGCACTTGATTGGTACTTATTTCATCAACCCCAAAAAGATGAAAGATGGATGAAATGCTGCTAAGCATTCTGTCCAGTGTGCTAACACTTCTGCCAGCTCACCACATTAGTAGTAGTAGTAGTAGTAGTAGTAGTAATAATAATAATAAGTTTCAAATTTTGCCACAAGGGCAGCAATTTTGGGGAGGGGATCAAGTCAATTACATTGACTCTAGTGTTCAACTGGTACTTAATTTATCAACCCCTGAAAGGATAACAGGCAAAGTGAATCTTGGCAGAATTTGAACACAGAACATAAAGACAGACAAAGTGTTGCTAAGCCTTTTGCCAGGAGTATTAACAATTCTGCCAGCTGTCTCCCTTAATGATAATAATAATTCCTATTATCATTATTATTAGGGAAACTGGTAGAATTGTAAGCATGGTAGACAAAATGCTTTGCAGCAATTCTTTCTGCTCGTTGCATTCTGAGTTCAAATGCTAAGATCAGCTTAGCTTTTCATCCTTTCAGGATCTATAAAATATCTTGACCCCAGTCAAATAGTGGGGTCAATATAATCAACTAGCTAACTCCCACTTAAAACTGCTGGTCTTGTGCCAAAATTTGGAACTATCATCATCATCATCAGACAACTCTCATTGGCATTGGTACACTTATTAATAATAACAAGATTAACATTTATTAATAAATAAGATTAAAAAATAATTAGAAATAATACATTTCTAAATCTCTCAGAGAGACTTAAGCAGTAGTGATGCGATAAAGTAGTTGTATACTGCCAACTTAACGTGACAGTCCCAATAAGGGAATATACTACTGCTGTTTAGCCCTAGGAAGCTGAACCGCTTCCTAGGGCTAAACAGCAGTAGTATATTCCCTTATTGGGACTGTCACGTTAAGTTGGCAGAATACAACTACTTTATTAAAAAATAAATAAAATGAAATAAACTGAATATCAAACTTTTTCTAAGACATAAATTTTTAGTCACTTAAAGATGAATTTTGAGAAATATCCATTTTAATAAAAACAAGTTTAAAAAATAGTTTGATTTTCTAGTATTTTCCAATTTATTGAAATGTTAACAAAAGTTTACTCAACTTATAAAAATAATAATAATGAAAAGGTGTTAATTCAATGAGTTACTTGATTTTATGTATTAGAGAAATGAAACAAAATCAACTCCTAATCAATTAAGTTATCTTACCTATAGGTAAAAATCCTGGAAAATATAAGTTTTTAAGAAATAAATTACATGTTCTTTGACGAGAGTATCAGAAGTATGGGATATTCTGGATTGCAAAACAATGTGTTGGAGCAAAATCAGAACATTGTTGGGGAAAAGCTTGTATAGAATGATAGCAGCATACTCACAGACACCAAGAAGAAACACAGAAATGATACAAGAAACAGCTGAATGGAAGTAGACATATCACTGGGACAAGCTATTGAATTTGACAACAGAGTGGAAAGTATAATTAAGGATATGAAGGGAGAGAAAGAAGCCAGACAAATAAGGATAGTCACTGAGATATCTAGTGAACAGAGATACCAGATAAAACAGTAAACTGTTATATTCAAGGAAAGGCATAGAAATAAGCAAGTACAGAAGCAGCAAAACACTGGACCTGTTTGTGAAAAAAAAGTAAGGAGTTACAGTAACTGTTTGAAGAGAGCTTAGATGATATAGAGTTTAATTGTGTACCAATGCCATCTTCCGAATGAGAGAACTATAGATGTTCCCAGCTAAGAGTAAGGCTCTGTACCTAGCATTTCTCAACCAGAAGAAAACTTCTGACAGGTTACCATGCTGTTATCTGGTGATTACTAAGAAAATTAAGAGCAGATGGTTTGTTACAGCTGTACAATCCATGTCATCAACCAAGTGAGAATTAAAAAGGAGCTCAGTGAGATAAGTGTCCATCAAAGCTCAATTATCAGTTTCCGGCTTATAGTTAGTTCTCCAGGATATAAGAGTTCAAGACTGGCTGTCCATGAGAACTCCTGTGTGCAAGTGACAAGTTTTTAGATGAATTTACTGAAAAATTAAAAGAAATGCCTAATATAGAAGCAAAACGTAAAATCAGAAGCAGAAAAGAACACAGATCTCAGCTGCCATCAGAGAGATGGTCATTCTCAATATGTAGAAAAGGAGTAGGCAAGAATTCTGTACTGTGTACCAAACGTAAATAAGCATGCGCAAGAGATGCAGTAAGATCACAGGCAGATTCACAAAGACATGCCACTCCAGTAAATATGTAATGTTAGTGCGTAGATGTGAAATGAGAGGAGAAAAAAAGAGCATAAGAAATGTGCCAAATTATCCAAATGGAAGAAATCTGCAGATGAGAAAGACATGGGAGAAGTGGTGGAAGTTGATCACCAAAAACAGAATCACACGAACGAGATAATAGAAATTGACAACAAATGACAAAACACTGGAAAATAAAAGTAAAAAATGCTGTCCAACACCTGTCGGACTTGTCAAAATTTAAGTAAAACTGTAAAATGGGAGATAATCGTGTACAGAGTAACCTCCCTTCGAAAATCGTTTACCGGTCTTACTTCGTTGTGTACCAAGGAGTATAATTATACGTATTAGTTCAGAAAGATATACATTTCCATTATTGTGAAGAAAAATCTAACATTCCAGATGGTTAGCTTCAATAGTTTAAAACTAAAGGCAATGACTTTTTTTTTTTTTTTTTTTTTTACCACCACACTACACCCCAACACTAAAACTGTACATACGACAAGCTTGAAATAGCAGCAGCTACCTCAAATTACATATTAAAATATTTTAAAAAAATACATTGGATAATGCTGTCCTAGTTACACTATTGCATAGAAGGGGGTGGAAATAAGATGGTCTTGACTGGAATACCTTAAATTATAGATCTGTTCGATCAGGGCTGATTTCTTACTAAACAACTAAGACTGTAATAAGAATCTACTGTAATGTAGACAACCAAGACATATAGTACTGAACGGTTTACAGTGAATAGTACTTGGATATTTGGCATTCAAACTCAACTGAAATTAATTTTACTTTTCACTTCAGTTGATAAAATACGTACCCAGCAATACGGATATCACTTCAATCAATTGTAAACTCCTCAACATCCAAGGAGACTAGAGTCTACCATCGTGATTAAATTCTTGACCAAAGCTAATTCACTTCCCTTGTTCTGCCGCTAATACAATTTAGAAAGCATGAATACCACAACTCATTCATCATCTACTGCAGAAATGGAGGTTTTGTGTTTCACCAATTAGAATTCAACAGTTATTCATTGAGATAATTCTAATGCTATCTGCACCATTTTTCATCACAGAACAATTGTCTAAAACTGAAAATTCTACCACTAAGGTTCTACGTCATTATTACCATGAACAGAGAGAGATTCACTGAAGAATTAGTCTCCAGCATATCACAAGTTTTTAAAAACTGTATACCGTGTTAACAGAAGCAAGATTTCACTCTTGTCACAATTACTTGTTCCATTGCTAACGAGTAGGTAATGATAGAAGAGTGATAACTCTTCCAGATAACCAGGCAAAAATTAAGCAGAGTAATGTACCTTGCTACGACAGGTAGAAGGTGAAGAGAAAATTTGAATTTCTGAATTCGGAATAGCGCACAAATCCTTGTGGAACAATGATTAGGATGAACGAAGAAGGAAAAAGGACTAAATAAAAATTGTTCAACACCAGGCACAGGCATGGCTGTGTGGTAAGAAGCTTGCTTCCCAACCACATGGTTCCAGGCTCAGTCCCACAGTCAAATGACTGAAACAAGTAAAAGAATAAAAGAATCAGAAGGCCAATAATCTTCTTAAATAGTCATTGTAAAAATTTTTTCCAATATCTATGTTTAATCTGAATAATAATCACCTTCCATAAACTTGGTTGTGAGTCAAAGTAACTGAAATTAGAACTACTTTATAGTTCAAGAAGAAAAAATAAAAATAAAATAAAATAATTAGTAATTTAAAAAGAAAATCACTAACCTTGCATTCTGGGAGGAGCTCCCATCTGTCCAGGTCGTGGTTGAGGTGGTGCTGCGACTGATGTCGCCCGTGCTTGCGGTGTCATCATCTGTTGTGATGGTCCTCCAACACCACGTACAGGACCTTGCAAACCAGGAGCAGCAGCACCTGAACTTCCAGGAGCTGCAGGAACACCACGTCCAGCAGCACGTCCCATACCTGTACCAGGGGCAGCACCAGCCAATGGAACACGAGCAATGCCCTCCTAGAATATTTGAGGAAAAGAAATACATAATCATTAGTTTCATCAGATGTAGCAAATTAACTGCAGCTATAGTATTACACTTGCCTAATTTAATTTAAAATACAACAAATAGGTAGACATAATTTAAACTAGCAAATATTTGGTACCAAAAGAAACAAACAATTTTGAGGGAAACTATTTGTCTGTGATAGACTGCCATTATTAATTAACCCTTTAGCATTTAATCCAACAATCATCATCATCATCGTTTAACGTCCGCTTTCCATGCTAGTATGGGTTGGATGATTTGACTGAGGACTGGTGAACCAGATGGCTACACCAGGCTACAATCTGATTTGGCAGTTTCTACAGTTGGATGCTCTTCCTAACGCCAACCACTCCGAGAGTGTAGTGGACGCTTTTACGTACCGCAGCACGAAGGCCAGTCAGGTGGTACTGGCAAAGGCCATGCTCAAAATGGCGTATTTTACGTGCCACCTGCACAGGAGCCAGTCCAACAGCACTGACAACAATCTCGCTCGAATGTCTTTTTACATGCCACCGACACACGTGCCAGGAAGGCGACGTAGGTAACGATCACACTCAAATGGTGTTATTTGCTAGCCAAAATAGTCTAACTGCTTTATGCTCACACCAGCCAGATCCAGCCTCTCACACCTACCCAGCAACATCCTGATGAAAATATACAAGCACATCATTGAAACCTCAAAGCAACACAATAAATGATTTATTCAAAATAATGTCAATAAATAAGCATTTCATTTCTGAATGCGAGAGGGTTAAAATTATAATAAAATTTTGAAGTGTGAGATGAATGCCATCATCATCATCATCCTTTAACATCCGTCTTCTATGCTGGCATGAGTTGGATGGTTTGACAGGAGCTGGTAAGCCTGAGGACCACACAAAGTTCCACTGTCTGCTTTGGCAATTTTTTTTTTTTTTTTTGAGGTTGGATGCCCTTCTTGATGCCAACTGCTTTACAGAGTGAACTGGGTGTGTTTTACATGGCACTAACACTGGTGAGATCTGCTTTGACATAGTTTTTACTGCAGGATGCCTTTCCTAACGCCAACCACTTTACAGAGCGGACTGGCTGCTTTTTACATGACACCAGCACCTGCAAGGTCTACTTTGACTTGTTTTTAAAGTAAGTATGACAGATAAATGCAGAATAACCTAATGTCAGATGAATGAAAAGCAAAACAGTTGAATCACTGTCATACAAGACTGAGACAATCAACTGCTTTTCTGCCATACAAGACTGGAGGCATTCAACAATATCTCTGCTAAACAGGGTCAAGGGATAGCAAACCACCTGCTGCCATAGAATGTTGGAGTCAGACAACTACCCTGCAATATATATATATATATATACACACATATATAGATATATAGATATATATATAGTTGCTATTATGCAAAATTGTTGGAAGTCCAAAACGTTGCTTTTTCAGAAAATTGAAAAATAATTTCACTATTCCATAGCAAAACCATTGTATTACACTTTGACAATTTTTGATATCTTGGCATCTGAAGTAGCTGGAGATACGATAGTTTGACCAAAAGAACCAGTTATTGCAAGCAAAAATAAATATTGAAAAAAAAAATGCATTTGACCAAAATTGGACATAAGACAGTTTAACATAATAGCAACGATATATATATATTTTCATTCACTCATTTGTTCAATGTCCTTTTTTCAATACAAGTACGGATTAAACATTATTCTGCAGCAGGGTACCCTTACTGTCACTAACCCTTACTTGATTTTCCTTTAGCTAAGGGATATCCTCTTTCACATGCCTTTGAAGGTGTAAAGCCAGACAAATCAGCAACAACACTGGTGAGTGTACTGGGTGCTTTTTCTGCATTACTGACACTAGTGAGATGACCAAATAGCTCACAAGACAAGCCCACTTGACTGAAGAATGTGTTGTACTGAGGTAGGTGGCTTATGCCAGGTGTTGAGAAGTAAGAATGATAGAGAGATAGGAAAAGGTGTCTTCCTGCAGTGGAGATATATTGCACCTGGCTAAGTCCACATACTTTCTATTTGATCCTTCCTTATTTTTAGCTATATTGGTACTATTATCACAACATCATTCATCATCATTATCATTTAACGTCCATTTTCCATGCTAGCATGGGTTGGAAGATTTGACTGAGGACTGGTGAACCAGATGACTGCACCAGGCTCCAATCTGATCTGGTAGAGTTTCTACAGCTGGATGCCCTTCCTAACGCCAACCACTCCGACAGTGTAGTGGGTGCTACCGGCACGAGGGCCAGTCTGGCAATACTGGCAACGGCCACGAAAAAATGGTGTTTTTTTACATGCCACCTGCACAGCAGTCAGCCCATTACTCTTTAACTTGTTTCAGTCATTTGACTGCATCCATGCTGGAACACTGTCTTTATAGTCGAGCAAATCAACCCCAGAGCTTATTTTCTCTGTCTCTTTTGCTGAACCGCTAGGATCATGTGGTTGGTAAGCAAGTTACTTACCACACAGCCACTCCTAACATAATAAATATTTTGTTTTTTGGTCTCCCGATCCCTTATCTGGTGGTCAATGCAGAAACTAGGGAAAGATGAGTTGTTAGTGAGAGCTGTACAAGCCAATGTACATGGATGCTGTAAGGTGAAGGTTGGCAACGAGTATAGTGAAGAATTCCAGGTAGGGATTCACCATCAATTGGTCCTCAGCCCCCTCTTATTCATCATAGTCCTCCAGGCAATAACAGAGGAATTCAAGACAGGTTGCTCCTGGGAGCTTCTCTGTGCTGATGACCTTGCTCTAATTGCTGAGTCACTATCAGAAGTAGAGGAGAAGTTTCAGGTGTGGAAGCAAGGTCTAGGATCGAAAGGCTTTAGAGGCAATCTAGCAAAAACCAAAGACTTAATAAGTAGGAAGGCAGACAAATCACAAATCACTTCAGGTAGATGGCCCTGCTCGATCTGTAGTAAAGGCGGAGGTAGAAACTCCATAAGATGTACCCGGTGTAATCTATGGACACATAAGAGGTGCAGCAATATCAAAGGAAGGCTAACTGAGAAGATAGTTTTTGTGTGTGGCAAATACTCAGGGGCAATAAAGACTGAACATGTGCAGAAAATAGCTTCCGTCACATGCTACGGGAAAAAACTAGAAGTAGTTAATAACTTCCGTTACCTAGGTGACCAAGTCAGTAGCGGGAGTGGATGCTCAGAGTGTAGCTGCTAGAATAAGAATAGCCTGGGCAAAGCTCAGGGAGTTCTTACCTCTGCTGGTGACAAAGGGCCTCTCATTCAGAGTAAAAGGTAGACTGTATGACACACATGTGTGAACAGGCATGCTACTTGGCAGTGAAACATGGGCTGTGACTGATGAGGACATGCGTAAGCTTGCAAGAAATAAAGTTAGTATGTTCCGCTGGATGTGTAATGTCAGTATGCATACACGACTGAGTGTAAGCGCCCTGAGAGAAAAGTTGGACATAAGAAGCATCAGATGTGGTGTGCAAGAGAGATGACTGCACTAGTGTGGTCATGTGTTGTGTATGGAAGAGGGCAGCTGTGTGAAAAATTGTCACGCCCTAGTAGTACAGGGAACCTGTGGAAGAGGTAGACCCAGGAAGACCTGGGATGAGGTGGTGAAGCACGACCTTTGAAGATTGGGCCTCACAGAGGCAATGACTAGTGACCGAGACCTTTAGAGATATGCTGTGCTTGAGAAGATCTGGCAAGCCAAGTGAGACCATAACCATGGCCTATGCCAGTGCTGTCAGATTGATCTCATGCCGGTGGCATGTAAAAAGCACTATTCGAGCATGGTCATTGCCAGTGCTGCCTGACTGGCTCCCATGCCAGTGGCACGTAAAAAGCACCATTCAAGCATGATTGATGACAGTATTGCCTGACTGGTCATTGTGCCAATGGCATGTAAAAAGCACCCACTACATTCTCAGAGTGGTTGGCGTTAGGAAGGGCATCCAGTTGTAGAATCTTTGCCATATCAGATTGGAGCCTGGTACAGCCTTCTGGCTTGCCAGTTCTCAGTCAAACCGTCCAACCCATGCCAGCATGGAAAGCAGACGTTAAATGATGATGATGACGATGATGATATTAAAGGTGAACTAATTCAATTTGTTTAGACTTCATTTTCCCCAACAAATATTATAGTTAATTTAAGTTGTCAAATTGGTTATATCATTAAATATGGATGTTTTGAAGCTGACCATGTCAACTTTCACTTCAGATGAAAATAGGATGTGACAACAGCAGAGAATGGGAGCATTTTTCAGTTTAATTAATCTTATCAGTCACCACCTGTCAAGAATGCATATTAAGTATATTACAAAATGTTGATTCAGTTTAATTAATTTTAGTGTTAAAACAGTAACCAAGTCAGTTTAACCTTAGTGTTTTGTGTTTATAAAATAGTAATTAAGTCAGTTTAATTCATTTTAGTCGTTACATGTAAAGAATGCTTAAAATTATGCATATTGTGGGTTGGCTGCTAAGATACTTCCATTCTTCGATACTTGTAACTTACATTTTGTAGTAGAGGTCAAAGCCAATACAACAGGCTTCAAAACATCCATAACTCAGTATTTTAGCAATAAATTCTAAAGTAAAGAATCTTATTAGACAGTTCCAACTGATAAGAAAAACATTCAACATTAGAACTAATGCCAATCAGATATTTTGATAAACTCCAAAATCATAATACTTCATTATCATCAGTTAATGTCCATTTTTCCATGTGGACATGGGTTGGACGGTTTGACCAAGCTGGAGAGCTGTACCAGGTTCCAGTTTTATTTGGCTCAGTTTCATGGCTGATACCCTTCTTAATGCCAACCAGTTTACAGAGTGTGTTGGACGCTTTTTTTTACATAGCACCAGCACAGTGCTTTTTTTATGTGGCCCAGCAGACATTTTTTTCACAGCACTGACATATGCTTTTTACGCAGCACCAGCACAAGGTACCAACATGGGTGCTTTTTACATGCCACCAGCAAGGGGCTCTTGTAAAGCAAAAATTCCTTCAACTGGGAAGGGAGCATTAACAATTCTGCTGTGGTGGACAGGTCTTATACAAATACTTATAAGAATATTTCCAATAATATAAACAAAGAAATATGGAACAAGAACCTACCTCAGCTGGTGGCGGTCCTTCAACAGTCATAGATACTAAATGTTCTCCTCGTAGTAATACTAATCCAAGAACTCTTTTTTCTTCTCTTTCACCCTGTTTACTACTTTTGGGCTTGATCTTCCTAAATTCATCACAATCACCAAGTATTAAATTCATGTGTTTGTCGAAAGCTTTGAAAGTACCAATAAAAATCCGGCCATCTTGCAGGGTACATCGTACCCTGTAATTGATGTGCTGGAGCATCTTTGAACTTTTCCCCACCGTCTGAAAAGGGAAGTGAAATATTAACATTTAAGATAAGGCTTTTAATGTCATCGTTAGTACATTTACATAATGCTTCAATCAATTTGATTACCAACTTCAATCATCATGTGCCTTTATTCATCAATATTTACACTGACCATGACTAAACTCAATGAGTTAGTGAAGGGAGACATCACTACACTCTTCTTTTAGAAATAAGGATTCTGTAGTTGGAATAATGTACACCCTAAGGAATAAGAAACTTTGATAACCATTGGAGATTGAACTGTAGTGTAAATAATGTAAATACACATTTTAATAACGAGGTTAATATTCCGAGAAACAATATTGGAACTCATCTCAGAACTTTAGGTTTTACATTATTAACGATTTATTATTCCTGTTCACAACTACAATATGAAAGTACTTAGAATTATATCAAATCAAAGACACCAAAGCAACAACAACAAAAATTCTCACAACAACTCTCACTTTCTTACTGTTTTTCTTCTTTTCTGCTTGACTTCTCTGTTGAAACTAATACCATTTTAGACCCAGGCATGGTTGTGTGCTTAAGAAGTTTTGATTCTCATCCATTCAGTTTCAGGTTCAGTCCTGCTGTATAGAACCTTGGGCAAGTGTCTTCTATTAAAGCCCCAGGCCAACTAAAGCCTTACAACTGGATTTAGTAGACACAAACTGAAAGAAGTCTGTAGTGTACGTAATATGTGTGTTAATTTCTGTCTTGCCATCATATGATAATTGTAAATATTTATTATTGTTATACAAGGTGTCACATTTCCAATCCCCCATGAAAACAAGTCTGGCCGAGAAGAAATATTACCTTGCTTGGAAACCAATAAGGATTTGCAATTGGAAGTGGAAAGGCATCCAATCATACAAAATCTTCCTTAATGAATTCCATTTGAACCATGCTAGCATGGAAAAAAACCCTAACATGATCCCATTCAAATCTATTATCCAATATTTTTCTCAGTGATATTTACAAATCACTTCCCATTATCACTGAGAAAAACTGTACTCATACATCACTGTCTTCAAGCATCATGAGTTTTCCCATGTCTGCTTGAGTACACTAAGTGTCACATCCCACATCACTACTTATAATCAACCTTCTCATTACCATATCTACAACGTTCACAGTATCCTAAGTTCAGACATCGCTTCTGTCTTCAATGGATGCTCTTGCATTTTCAATGAATATTCCAGCTCTCAGGTAGTTGAGTATTCTATGACACTCCTAACCTTAACCTAATCCTCACACAGAATCAGAGTAACAATGTTAGTCCTTTAAGTTACATGTACAGTACCTTTGACAGGATTCCACAATTTCCTGTCTATCCAATTGCACGAGGCTTGGGTCAATCAAAGGCTACAGTAGAAAACAATTTCTCAAAATACTGTGTAACAAAATTAAACCCAAGACCTTGTGATGGCAAAGCAAACTTCTTAATCATACAGCAATTCCTATACCTGAGTTTCCTCTACTGGTAACATTCATCATCTATACAATCAAACGTCTGCCTTCCTACTTACTAAGACTTTGGTTTTTGCTAGGTTAACTCTAAGGCTCTTCGATTCTAGACCTTGCTTGCATACCTGGAACTTCTCTAGTAGTGATTCATCTATAAGAGCAAGGTTATTGGCATATAGGATTCCCAGGAGCAGCCTGTCTTAAATTCCTCTCTTATTAGTTTTACAATTAGGGTTTAAGATTAGGGTTAAGGTTAGATTTAGGTTGCACACTAAAGTGTAAATGGCAGACACCGAGATGAGCAAGTCTTATGCGCCTAAATAGAGGTGGCACTAGACCAGCCAATTCTGAGGAGCAGCAGTCACTGATGTAGCAGTAGAAAATGTTAAGTGAGGACACAACACATTTCCTGGTCAAAGAATGGTTTGTGTTTTTGAGTAATTTTATGTCTACCAGTGAAGTGGCTGTTTCTTTTAGAATGTGGTACTGAATGTCCATAAGTACAACCATAGTACTGTCTCAAATAGTATGCCATTGTGAGTCTCATCTGAGCTTTATAGAGGGTGAGTAATTATTGGGGACTGAAGTAGTTTCTGACTCTGGAAAGAAAAGCCAGTTTCTGGAATGAGGAGGTATCCATTTATCAAAAGAGAGCTTTAGAGATGGGGAGAACTTGTAAAATGATGAGGTTTCCAGTTGATTTTTATTTTTGTTGAGGGAGAATGAGATGCACTATTTTCACAATGTATGCAGTGTTTGTCTCATTTTGCAGTTGAATGAGACAAGATTGGCAGGGCTTTGTTGGAGAATGTTTCTAAGAAAACTGTTCATGGAGTCAGTGCATGAGGTGCCCAGCTTGGATGTGTAAAGTTAAGAAAGACTGCATAAGAGTGGATATTGTTGGAGGTAAACAGCACAGGACAGAAGACAAAACCAAACCTGAAGGTACATCAGGCTTGTTAGTTTGCATCAAATGGAGTTCCAACATCTGATATGAGATAGTGCGATGCAACAGGAAGCTATAAGTATCAAAAGATCAATGGAGCAGCTTTAACAAGAGATTTGTCTGTTGGACACAGTTGAAATCATTGCGTATGTTGACCAACACTGCTTTCACTATGTACAAAGGGTGAGAGACTGTTGGTAACATTAGAAAGTAGGGCTCCAGTAGATCTAGTTTCACAAGTCATACTGGGTCTTTAAAGGGAGAGAGAGAGAAACTCAAAGTGTTGGATAAGTTGGTTGATATAAGTTGTCTTTTTGGTAGAGACGGACTATATGTAATCTGAACCTTTCCCCTCCTTATTTATTAATTTTTTTTACGGAATCCCACGTTTTAGGCTATGGAGATTCCGATTCTGAAAAAAAATTGTTTGAAAAATTTCAATTCCCCCCCCCCCACCAAGCAGGCTATTTACATGCTAGAAATAACAGCCAAATCTCACAAAACTAGTGTTAGGGTTAGGTTTAGGGTTAAGGGTACTACTAAAGCAGCGCGGACCCGAACGCACAGTCGCGCTAGCTAGTCTTGAGTGGTCGATCCTAACCCTAACCCTATCCCTAACCCTGTCCCTAACCCTATCCCTAACCCGCGTGTGCAAATGAATACGTGTTTAGGGTTAGGGTTAGGATCGACCACTCACGACAAGCTAGCGCGGACGCGCGTTCGGGTCCGCGCTGCTTTAGTAGTACCGGGTTAGGGTTAGGGTTTGAGTTAGGGTTAGGTTTACCCTGTGGATCTATATAAAAACTGGGGGGGGGGGAAATTTTGAAATTTTTTTTTTTCAGAATCGGAATCTCCATAGCCTAAAACATGGGATTCCGTAAAAAAAGAAAAAGAAAATAAGGGGGGAAAGGTTCAGATTACATATAGTCCATCTGGACCGTCTTTTTCACCTCTACGATGTTGTAAAATTTTAATGAAGAATATCCATTTTTCAGAAAGTTATAAGGAATCAAAGTAAGGGGGGGGGGGGAACAACTGTAGTTATAGCGATGATGGTTAGCAGGGTCAGGAGTACCCTTCCAGAGGAAAGGGACACACTGTGGTAGGTTTCCAAAATCAGGCTATATAAATGTAGCAGAGAAAGATATAGCTTGATACAAATAGGGGTTTGCTCTACTAACAAGCAGAACTTTTAGAGTAATGGACGGGACATAATTGTTTCTGGTGTGGCGCAGCTGCTGTACGAAATAATAGGACCCAACTGATTAACAAGTAACACGGAATGTAGGGACCACTACTAAAATGATATCTACTCCTCAGAACCAGCTGGTTGCATACCACTTCTACCCAAGCCCATTCTGGCACCCGTCAACAGACTACGAAAAGCTCAATGGTAAATGTAAAAAGCAATTTAAATTGACAACATCAAGTATATTTTTTTAAATATTTTAATGAAAAGAAAACGGTTACGTCCCTTAAAGACTAAAACCAGTGTCGAAGAGAAATAGTTCCAAGACAGAATACCGGAGATTAAATACAAATAAATGTATTTTAAATAATCTCAGATAACAATTTTCAGAAAATTTTCCTGCAATCACAACACTAATGAAATACTATCGAATTTCATTATGTACTACATGTGTCATGAAATCACACGATTATTAAACTCATTGAACATAACTTCATTGTATCAGCGAGTTCTATGTAAACAGTAACAAATATAACAGAAAATTTTAATAGAAAAATTTATATCCTTTTACTAGTTTCAATCATTGGACTGTGGTTAAAATAAACAAAACGTTTCTTTACGTAAAAGTAATTATACTTCGATTTTTAAAACCAAAAACCTTAATTCATAAACAATGGATGTTTATTTTCGAAACATAAATAGTTACAGATCATATGCTTATATATGATGTTTATAATGACTTTAACCAGAATATTCAGGAAAGAAAAAGTATATTGAACGTAAGAAGAAATTTCTAACAGGGCTGATATATATATATACATATATATTTAAGTACAACCACACTATATGAAAACAACACGCGCCATTTTTTTAATACTGAGTGCCGCCGGTTAGTACAGTGATCAAATAAATACTATATCCTTTAAAGGCTGGATTGTCAAAATTAGAAAAATGTAAAATAAAACTCATAAGTAACGAAAACAGAATATATTTTCAAAACTTACCATTTTGATGCCGTTGATTAAAAACCAGCAACAACGTGGGTGAAATTTGGAAATCCCGACTAAAAAACGATTAAATACTGCTTCCTCATTGGCTAATTTATAAGCAGAACAACTTCGCAGTAAATGTAAATCACCGCCGAACATCTCCCTAACGACATAAAAAAATAAAATCAAGCCGGTTTTCAGTTGATTATATACATTTTATTTATTTCGATTTTGTTATTTTGATTTATAAACAATATATTATAGAATTTTAAAAGTAAAATACATATTCAAACTTAAATTCAAACATGTTTTTACGTTATGCAAATTAAGATCATTTTATTTGTTGTCAGATAGCAAAGCCCTTTGTAATGAGTACACAATAATTTAGATATGTCTCAGTGTTTTAATATTACTTTATCGATAGGTAGAAACGTTGCATGCCGGGCGAAAAAGGCGGCGAGCTAGCAGAAACGTTAGCATGCCAGACGAAATGCTTAGCAGTATTTCGTCTGTCTTTATGTTCTGAGTTCAAATTCCGCCGAGGCCGACTTTGCCTTTCATCCTTTCGGGGTCGATAAATTAAGTATCAGTTGTGTACTGGAGTCGATTTTATCGACTGGCCCCCTCCCAAAACTTTCGGCCCTTGTGCCTAGAGCAGAAAAGAATATTACTTTATCGATAGGTGATAGTTAGAAGTTAAGGCCAATCCTTGAGCTTAAACAAGCTGAAGGCGCAAAACAACAAACCGACATATAACAACAGTTTACATTGTATTACATTTTATTTTATGATAAACATGTATACGTTTCAAAACATTTTTCTATATTATCAAATCTTTTATATTATTAAATATAGTTACCATAATTAGACTGATATTTTAAATATTTTTGCACAAATCGTTAAGATTTTAAGGGAAATAACTCGAATTGTTTTTTACTGAATTATCTTTCTTAGATTTAGATAATTTTGGTTTTAGATTATATTAGTTTAAACTTTTGGCACAAGGCCAGCAATTTCGGGGAGGGGATAAGTCGACTAGACTGACCTCAATGTTCAACTGGTACTTATTTAATGGACCCCGAAAAGGATGGAAGTTAAGGTCGACTTCAGAAGGTTCTTGATCATATTAAGTAAAGATGTATGTGTTCTTTAAGTTTACGTTAATTCAGCTGTTACAGAAGGCAATCACCAAGGAACGAAGGAATATATCAAAGAGTTCAATTTTAAACAGAATTTTGATACATGACCGACATCTAGTCACTTTTTATATAGTGTGAAAGACCTTTACAACTTCTTACTCATATAACACGTTCACATATTTACCGTTTTCATGGTAGCAATAACATTTATAACTTCAGATTTCAGCAAACAGCAGTACAGGCTACAGCGAATTCCATATCACTACCTATAAGACATAAGTGTATATGTATATATATGTGTGTAGAGGGAAGAGGGGGGAGACAAATAGATTTCTTACAAATTCCTAAAACAACGCAAATGACTTTTTTTTTTTTTTTTTATTAACTTAACATGCACCAAATTGAGAATCTGTCGGACAGTCATTTGTTTCGACCACTTGGGCCTCTTTAGTTGTATCTTTTGTATCTCTTTAGCCTGCACTCAAAGCTAATACAGATGCCTTATAAAATTTAATCATTTTAAAAAATGAAATGGAAAGTTTTAGATTGCATTTATAAATTGTAGAGAGGTAATATCTCTGTAATACTGTAATGATATTTCTTAAATAGACTTAGCCATGGCTGTGATTAAAAAACTCGCTTTGCAAATGTGTACTATTGCACCGGACAGACCCAATGCTTTGTAAGTAGATTTGGTAGACGGGAACTTGACACCCGGTGATGGTTTGTTTACGTCCTTATGCATTGGCAGTTCGACAAAAAAAAATCACTGATGGAATGGGTACCGGACTTTTAAGAATAATGAATAATTATGTACGGGGACCGATTTGTCCGACTAAAGCTTTTAAGGCAGTATCTCAGAATGGTCGCAATCCAGTGACGGAAACAAGTAAAAGACAACAGATGAAACTATGACAACGAAACAATTATACAGTGAAAGAGTCGTTTTCGAGATTTCAAAATGCACAAAAATCCGTTATTCTTTATTCTTTTTCTTCTTTTATTTGTTTCAGTCATTTGACTGCGGCCATGCTGCAGCACCGCCTTTAGTCGAACAACTCGACCACAGGACTTATTCTTTGTAAACCTAGCACTTATTCTATCGGGTCTTTCGCCAAGCCACTAAGTTACAGGGACGTAAATACACCAACATCGGTTGTCAAGTGATGGTGGGGGACAAACACACATACACACGTATATATATATATATATATATATATATATATATATATATATATATATATACACGACGGGCTTCTTTCGGTTTCCATCTACCAAATCCACTCACATGGCTTTGATTGGCCTGAGGCTGTAGTAGAAGACACTTGCCCAAGGTGCCACGCAATGGAACTGAACCTAAAACCATGTGGTTGGGAAGCAAGCTTCTTACACACACAGTCACTCCTGCACCTTTTTTGTTTTAAACGGCTAAAACGACTCTTCAGTAAACAATTATCTCAGATCAAGCCAGTTGACAGGTAACAACTCCTTCCTACTATAAGCACAAGGCCCAAAATTTGGTGGAGGGCGGCTAAACGATAACATGACTCCAGGGCTCAACTGACATTTATTTCATCGACCCTGAAAGGGTGAGAGAGAGCAAAGTCAACGTCGGCGAGAAGAAATGCCACTAAAAATTTTACCCGACATGCTAACGATTCTAACAGCTCGTCGTACAAACCTTACCTTGGAATATAGTAATTGATGTTTCAAATTTGGGCAAAAGGCCTGAAATTTTGAGGGGAGGGAGAAATCGATTACATCGACCACTGGCATCGGTGTAATCGATTTCTCCCTCCCTGGAACTTATTTGATCGACCCTGACAGGATGAAAGGTGAAGTCGACGTCGGCAGGGTTTGGACTGTGACGTAAAGAACCGGAAAGAAATGCCACTAAATATTTTGTCCGACATGGTAACGATTCAGCCAGCTCGTGACCTTACTCTGGAATATAATAATCCTTTCTTATTATAGGCACAAGGCTTGGAATTTTGGGAGAAGAGGATAGTCGAGTGCATCGACCCCAAGGAAAATTCGACCGCGGTGGAATTTGTACGCAGAACGTAAAAACAGACGAAATGCCGCTCAGCATTTTGCCTAGCTAACGATTCTTTCTCTGGAATATAATAATAATCATCTTATATATCCATATGTGGCATTTTAATATTAGTTAAATAAGATTTCAGTCGAGGTCAAAGACTTGATACATAGTCCTGCAGCAATGGCAGAGTCCATGTGCTTCACAGACCATCCAGAAATGCAGTTGACATTCTTGGAAAGCTGCAATTCAACATCTACATGGAAAAACATGGGCATTGAAGGTATGTCAGAATTTGGAAATTCTGAGAATTGTTGCATTAGTCAGAACAAGTTTTGGGTGGATGAAAACACAATATGGGCGTGGATAGGAGGAAACTCGAGTGATACAGATGGAGGTAGCGGGAGATCAGAAAACTACGAGGAGAGGTCGTTCTAATAGTGAAAGTAAAGGAAGTGTGAGACAATTCATCTACATACATTCATGCATACTTACGTGCATACGTGTGTTGTGGCATGATTTGCGCTGAGAGCTAGTTTATCAGATTTTCAAAGTCAAGTGAAACGTGACAACATTTTTATTTCGTTTGCATCCTAAAAAGTTCTTTCTTTGTAAAGAGGATAGAAATTACGTCCCTTGCATCTGCTAACTTGCATGAGCTTAGGGAGTTTTTGTTTGTTTTCTTGTTTTGTTTTGTTTCTTTTTTACGGGAGGTGGCGGTTACTAACCTGCAGAAAACTTTGGTGGTCATATTTTATGAACTTCTCTTAAGTTAAGTCGGAAAAGTCTAATAGAACCATCCCCGAAGCCGGAATCTAACATTTATTTTAATTTCCTTTTTTTTCCAATTAGACACATTATGGTGTTTTTAATAATCGAACCGCCCACTGTCACTCAAAAAATACTGGTTACGCTAAATAGAATGCTATTTGTATAAAATAATATATTTATTACACAGATGCTTGGTACATTGCAGACTTGCGCTTGTTACAAATCAGCAACTGTTTCTCACGCGATAGAAGTAATATTGAATCAGACCAGCGAAAGAACCGTTACACAGTAACCCATTCTATCAGAAATATCAACCAAATCTGCCCCAGTTCACACTCTACAGTCTTAAGAAAGGGAGGATAATTTGGATAATGTTAACCTGGAATGCATTGCGTCTGAAAACAATTAAAAAAGGTCGCAAAGTGGTGGAATGCTTTTCGTTATAGGTCAAGTCGATTAAGATTGACCTGCAGATGAATTATAATTTCAGGCAGGTGAGTTTTCTGTTAAATAACTCAAACTATTTTCTCGGGGTTTTTTGTTGAAAATGTGTATGCAGCTTTAAAAATATTAGGTAGGATGCATATATATATATATATATATATATATATATATATATATATATATATATACAGACAGACTGACAAATGCATTGATAGATAGATAGATAGATAGATAGATAGATAGATAGATAGATAGATAGATAGATATACATACACACACATACACATATATGTATATACACATGGATGGATGGATGGATGGATGGATGGATGGATACATACATACGTACGTACATACATACATACATACATACATACATACATACATACATACATACATACATACATACGTACGTACGTACATACGTACGTACATACGTACGTACAGCTTCCATATCCAGATTATAAATTCACATTTATACCAATAATAATTAGTGCACTTTGTTTGGTGAGTAAATACCTAAGTGACAATCTGGATACGGTAGGGTTTTCAAAAAATTAAATCAAGCAAGTAACTCCATATTACAAATACAATCTGTAAGCGGAACAATACAAATGTGTAAGATTTTTCTGAAGTTTAAAATGTGACATTGTTTTTGTTACAACAAAAGGGATTTATAACTTTGTTAGAAACCATTTCCTTCCTCAGAGGAAGAATTGAAATAATTAAAAACAGAAGAGAACATATATACATCAACAGTAAAACTCGCCTGCGTTGCAAAACTACCGATCGGAAAGTCATCTAGGAGGGACCTGATAGTTGGTTATGGTATAAAACGCTTACTTTCTGCAGGGCCGCCCTCGTTTATCTATTCAAAAGGACAATGAATACCGAGATTGATATTCAAGACTGGTTAGCAGTTGTTTGTACAATACAAGTAGCTAAAACATTTTTTTAAACCGCGAGACGCGTGTGGCCAAACATGCTTGAACGTGATATATAAATTATAAACTTGTTGCTTGAATGCATTACCCCAATATCGCAGTAAAGTACACATTGTGGTAACTGGAAAGCGGGTAGGAAAAAAGAAAGGTGTCTGGAGATGTACTGAACCACACTTCATCAACAAAGCTGCCTTTAAGGAAGCGAAGCGGCACTGCCTAAAACCCATTGACTGTATGATTAGACTATAATAACGTATTTGACGCTGTTCCTCACTCATGGATTAAAGAGGTGCTACACGTTACTAAGGTTCCAATGGCTATAGTGAATGCCAGTAAAAGGTTGACAGCAACATTGTCCACAGACCTATCATTAAGAATCGAATCTACCACTGTAGGCACTCACAGAATTAGACTATCAGCAGGAGTATTTCATGGTGACAGCTTATCTGCAATGCTTTTCGTTCCATCAGTGAACCCTTAGTCATCTCTGTTAAAGAAATATTAAAGGTTACGTAATAGGAGCTACAGATGAAGCAAAGATTATTTCACCCACACCTTTTTGCTGGGGTCCTTAAATTGTGCTTAATATTCATGACACAAAGAAGCAGTTAGAACTGGCCACAACATTCTCACGAGATGCAGGAATGCTGTTTGGTCATGACAAATGTTCATATTTGGTAGTGAAACGAGGAAAGATTATCAAACAGGCAATAAATATGGGCATCAATGGCCTATTCATCAATGTTACAAATACCATGGAATAAAGCTAGAGTAACAAACGCATACTTTAGTAGAATACGGAAGATTAGCCATCAGAGCTGTCCGGATCCAATAAAATAATACTTGTGCTAGAGCCATTTGAGATAGTAAACTGGACACTTGAAGAAATCTGCAACTTGGACGTCAGCACTAGGAAGATACTAACAATGAGTGATAGCTTCTACATCAACAGTGATACTATTACGATTTATGTTAGAGAGAGAAGGGGGGGAAGAGAGAGAGGGGAGAGGGAGAGAGAGAGAAACAGAGAGAGAAACAGAGAGAGAAACAGAGAGAAATAGAGAAAGAGAGGGAGAGAGAGAGAGAGAGAAAGAGAGAAAGAGAGAAAGAGAGAGAGAGAGAGAGAGAGAAAGAGAGAGATAAAGAAAGAGAGAGAGAGAAAGAGAGAGAGAAAGAGAGAGAGAGAGAGAAAGAGAGAGAGAGAAAGAGAGAGAGAGAGAGAGAGAGAAAGAGAAAGAGAAAGAAGAAAATTGAAAGTCACTGTTTGTGGGGATAAACTTATTCAGATTTGAATGAAATTTACAGAAAATATTTATGAAAACCAAGAGGAAAGTTTCGGGAGAGTAGTCTAGGAACGAATATATAGATAAAAAGAACATAACCAATGTGTATAACAAAATTAATGATTTAGTAATAACTGGGCCCTACAAGCCATCCCGAGGGCTACAACTGTATTTCAAAGAATGCCTCACGAATATCAAGTCTTTCATTCAACAGTGCCAATATGATAATGTCTTAATAACGAATGACTTTAACTCCCCCTGTGTTTACTTGTCTTCCCATATCTTGAAGATAGGTGTGTGCATTTCAACCCCAGAGAAAGCAGCAGTGGAATCACTTTTCGAATTCATGAACGAATATTTCCTGTCCAACGGAAAAAAATGCCTCTAAACATTTTGTCCGACATGATAACGATGTCCTACACAGATGTCATCTACTCGGACTTCAGCAAGACCTTCGACGAGGTTGACCACAGCATCTCATTAAAGAAACTATCGAACACTGGAGTCCAAATGAAACTATCAAAGTGGATTTAATGTTTTCTGGCGAACAGAACCCAGCATGTTGCGATAGATGGTATTGGGTCAAGCTCAGCAAGGGTCATCAGTGGAGTCCCACAAGGCACAGTATCAGGTCCACTCCTTTCCATTGTTTACATCAATATCATTGACGTCATCAAAGACGGCAACATTATAATTTTCGCAGACGACTTTAAGCTTCTAATGAGCAGGAGACCGGACTAATCACCAATCGGATCTGCTTGCTGTTATCTGATGGGCGGAAAAACATATTATGCAGCTAAACAAAGAATAAATTTCAATTAATCCTCTTTGATAAAAAGGTTCTTAGCTACCATACACTCTTTCTCGCTGCCAGGGACCTCGAAGTAACTGTCGACAACCACTTAAGCTGGAATGTCTGTATAAACAACAAAGTCGACATGGCCTGCAAGGCATGCTCCTGGATCTTCAGAACTTTTCGGTCTAGAGACGTGCCTACCATTATCTTTCTCTTCTCCATCTTCACCCGTTCTCACCTTGAATACAATAGTCTCCTGTGGTCTCCCTACATAAAGCAGAATATTATAAAAATTGAAGCACCCCAGAGGTCGATCACAAGGAAGATAAACGTCATGACAGGTCTTGAGTATTGGGATTATCTTGGGAAACTCAAACTTTATTCCCTTCAATATCACTGTGAGCGCTGTATCATTTGTATGATGTGAAAAATATTCCAACAGTACTGCATTAATGATGTTGGCATCAACTTTAAAATTCACCCAAGACTTGGTACCCATGCTATCCGTCCTCTACAAAAATCATGTTCACATCACATCACAACACTAAGACAAATATTTCACCTCAACTGGCTCTGTTCTCTTTAACATCATGCCATGATACATAAGAGAAGGAAAAGATCTACCATTCAAAAAGATCCTGGACATATATCTCCAACAAATTCCAGATAGACCATCCGGATACATCTTTGCAAACAATAACTCTTGACTCGAATGGACTATTGTGCTCAAATAATGACTAATGTAAAACAATAAATGTCTCTTTTTATCTGGGCCAGTTCTGGCCGAAACTTATCTAAGTATCTCAGTAACAAAATATGACACAGCTGAGCAATACAGGATGCAAAGAGGCATTGGTCAATGGGAAATGATATTCAAATAAACAATTTAAATAAAAAACACTTCAAAACAACAGGATCTAAAAAATAGAAAAAAAAACAAAAGATATATAAAACAGAGACGTTTATATAAAAATAAAATAATTAGTGAATTTGCAAATAAAAGTACTTTAATCACAAACAACATCAAGGAAAAATAGCAACAGGAAGCAACAAATGAAATGATAGTCCTACACAAACAGTGAGCCTGAAAAATGCTAGGATACAGTAGCGTGAGAGTTAAGAGCTCCGGGAGAAAGAATTCACTTTAAATAAACAATATAGTCTACATTTGTAGTGAATAATATTTTACTCTTTCTGGACAATATTTTACTATGACATTATTTAGTTTATTTCAAGATTTCTTGCCAATAGAGAAAGAACCGGTCTCTAACATAGATCCTTCATTGGAATTTCAACATCAACAACAGGGTATTTTTGTATGTATACATGTATGTATGTATGTATGTATGTATGTGCAGATTTGTATGTTTTTATGTATGTATTCTCATGCATATAGTTACATATCTAGACATGCTCATATCTCTCTGTCTGTCTGTATGTATGTATGTATGTATGTACGTACGTACATACATGGCGTGGCTGTGTGGTAAGTGACCAAGTAAATTTGGGCAAGTGACCAAGTAAATTTGGGCAAGTGACCAAGTAAATTTGGTAGATGGAAATTTGGTAGATGGAAACTGAAAGAAGCTTGTTGCATATGTATGTGTATATCTACGTGTGTGTGACGTGTCTTTTAGGTTTCACCCCCAACATTACTAGACAACTGGTGATGGTTTGTTTACGTCCCTGTAACTTAGCAGTTCGGCCAACAAGGAACAAATAGAATACGTACCAAACTTAAACATTCTTTCTGTGATTGATTTATAGTAGCTAATGATGATGAACAGAGCATCATCCCTATATAGACCTTCTTGTAATTAAGGGGTTTCCCTATTTAGGCACCTTAAAAGGTACGCACCCACTAGATTTGTGATTTCAGCCGACTCGCTCGAGCCCATAGCTATATCAAAGTTTTCTGGGGTATCAGCCCTACAGTGTATATTTAGACGCATAAGAGGTTTCCATCATAGGATTCCTTGCACATTAGAAAGAACAGCTAAGAAAGAACAGGAATCCTATGATGGATACGTCTTATGTGTTTAAATGTACACTGTATTTATATGAATAATATATAGTCTATGGACTAAATGTTTACACGCTAGGCCACTGGCAGTAAAAATTTTCTAATATTTCTTAATACCCTTCATATTATTGATTATATATATACATATATATATATGCAAAAATATATACATATATATACATGTACATAGATACATATATTTACATATACATATATATATACTCTTTTACTCTTTACTCTTTTACCTGTTTCAGTCATTTGACTGTGGCCATGCTGGAGCACCGCCTTTAGGCGAGCAAATCGACCCCAGGACTTATTCTTTGTAAGCCTAGTACTTATTCTATCGACCTCTTGCCGAACTGGTGGGTTACGGGGACGTAAACACACCAGCATCGGTTGTCAAGCGATGTTGGAGGGAGGGGGGGGCAAACACAGACACACAAACATATACACATACATACATATATATACATATTATATATATATATATATATACACACACATATACATATATATATGTGTGTGTGTGTGTGTGTGTGTGTGTATGTATGTGTGTGTGTGTGTGCGTGTGCGTGTGTGTGTGTGTGTGTATGTATGTGTGTGTGTGTGTGCGTGTGCGTGTGTGTGTGTGTGTGTGTGTGTGTGTGTGTGAGTGTGATGGTTACTAGCGTCGCCTTGCTGGCACTTGTGCCGGTGGCACGTAAAAGCATCCACTACACTCTCGGAGTGATTGGTTTTAGGAAGGGCATCCAGCTGTAGAAACTCTATCATATCAGATTGGAGCCTGGTGCAGTGATCCGGTTCACCAGTCCTCAGTCAAATCGTCCAACCCATGCTAGCATGGAAAGCAGACGTTAAACGATGATGATCATGATCATGATGACGGGCTTCTTTCAATTTCAGTCTACCAAATCCACTCACAAGGCTTTGGTCGGCCCGAGGCTATAGTACAAGACACCTGCCCAAGTTGCCACGTAGTGGGACTGACCCCGGGACCATGTGGTTCGTAAGCAAGCTACTTTATTTCATTTCAATTTGCCATAAAGGCAGTACACAGAGAGTAGCTACGAGCTGGACAAAAACATTAATGAGATGAAATGGATGATAAATATGATGGTATAATGAGAGAAGGCAAAAGCCGCCCGCCGAACTTTGCTTCTCTATAACACTGTTCTTTATAAAATTAAATTTTCACATTGAGGCTATGAACCTCGTACATAAAAAGTCATAAATTAAGGCATTTGCCTCTTACGATTTTTCATTACACAATATGAGGCACTCGTCCTCTTAGGTTTTTTCGCCCGATATAGCCTTCGCTTCTCTCAAGCAAAACGATGGGTCTGGGTCGGGCCACTTTTCAATACTGAATTCGCCGAGGGGGAAGGAATTCACCAATACACTTATGTGCCTACTCGACACGACCTCCGCAGACACCTGCGGAGGCCAGTCCGGATCCTTAGTACAGGTGAGGACTCCCTCTCTCTGACGCTTCCTTTTATTCACAAATTTCTGCAGGGCCCCTCCCTTTCGGAATAGGATTAGCCGATCCTTTTCCTCACAGGGTGAGCCCACAGCTTCTACTGTCGGCGGCACAATTCCCGCCGACCTGCTTTCCTCCGTTGGTGGCACAATTCCCACCAACGGAGTGTCGGGACACGCCGGCGGTGCACTATCGAGCACCGGCCGTGCCTCGTTCTTTTTTTTCTTTTTCTTTGGGGCCATTGGAGTAGGGCGTACTTCCGCCTTAGCCAGAAGGTCCTCCTCCTCGCCCACAACTTTCGGTGAGCAACCATTGTTGCCCACCTTCTTTCTTTTCTTCCCTTTCTTCGAGGAGGTGGAAACCTCCTCGACTTTCTCCGTCTCTCCCTCCACTGGGAGAGCGGGGGAAACAACATTTATTAACTGTTCCAGGACCTTACTCTGATCCTGGGGGAAGTCCTTCTTAATATGACCAGGCTCCAGACACAGGTGACATTTCGGGGGACGTCCCTCGACAATGACTGGATATCTCTACCTGTCCATCCTTAGAAAATCTGGGAGAACCAGATCTCTGGCTGTTTGGTCCACAGAGTCAAAACCGCTTTTGACCCAACCCAATCTGCTGTAGGTAAAATTTTCACATTTAAGAGCTTGGCTCCACTGCCACCCAGACCCCGTCGGATAGTATCCTCTATCCAATCAGGTTCTATACCGGGTGGCAGCCCACAGATCCAAGCTCTAGTTAATTTCTTCCCACAGTATGTGGGAAGAAACAGAATTTTTTGCCCTTTTAAGTGCTGGCTCGCAAAGTTGCGAGCCACCTCAGGGGTGTCAAATAGCAACCAAACCGTCGCGTACTTTACACCCCTTGCCATAAACTTAATAGTTGGCAGATATTCTGCTAACTCTTTTTCAATTTCAATTTTGGGAAAGACCGTAATGGTATCGAGCAACCTAGAGTAGGTTCGCAACACCACCGTTCTTTCCCTGAAATCATTTAACCACTTCTTGGGTGGGATAATCTCCCACTCCACAGCAGTGGCTTTAGTCTTCTTTATATTCTCTGCCATGCGAAAAATGTCCACATAAGATTAAACAATTAAAAGTTTAAAAACACAGGCAAAAAGAGAAAACAGTTTAAAAAAGCGGAAGAATTAAAATTAACAGTTCGTACTAAAAACAGTTCATAAAAGAAGGAGAAAGGAAATACAAAAGTTCAGGAAGAATAAATAAAATATAAAGTTCCAGGCAGAATAACAAATTTTCAGGCCACAACGGTACTCCGGCCCGATTTGATCCCGGCTCCGCTGCAGTCGTCACTTTGCTTGTAAGAATCAAATCCTTTGCATAGTTCCACGTGGTGTAGTTCAAAGCAAGAGGAAGACTTTTCTTCAAATTTATCAGCTTTCAAAACTTGGTTTGGAAACAATAAATTCCTTTTCTTTTTTAAACAAAGTTCACAATATTCCTCTGAAGCCCTCAAATCACGACCTGAAGACAAGAAACCTTCACGAACTAAGTTCACAATTTTGGGAGGAGTGACACCTCCAAAACACTCTTCTCGCCGCTAAGTGAGACATTAAGCACAACCACAGGAAGACAAATGCGTGGCATTCAGTGGAGATTTCTTGTTCGAGCAACAAACACCCACTAAATCCCCCAAAACACAAAAGTCCTACCTGTAGTTGTACGTCAAAAATTCACGATGCTTCAACAGGAGCAAAAAACAAACACGTCTGCTTGCTACTTGCCACACAGACACTCCTATACATATATATATATATATATATATATATATATATATATATATATATATATATATATATATATATATGCACATGTATATATATATATATATATATATATATATGTACATGTATATATATATATATATATATATATATATATATATATATATATATATATATATATATATATATATATATATGTACATGTATATATATATATATATATATATATATATATATATATATATATATATATATATATGTACATGTATATATATATATATATATATATATATATATATATATATATATATATATATATGTACATGTATATATATATATATATATACATATATACATATACATACATACATACATACATACAGAAATACAGAAATGAAACTGATTGATAACATATTTATATATATATATATATATATATATATATATATATATATATATATATATATATATATATATATATATATATGAACGGAGACGTGTAGATTTGTGCTGCATCCAAGAAGGTGGAGAAGTGTTTCCGCTAGGTTCCTCACAGGCAAAGAACACAAGTACAAAATTTTCTGGGCAAGGAAAACTGACGGAGTCAGGAGCGTGGGTGTACTTCTTGTGGAGAAATGGGTTGATAAGGTAATCGAGGTAGTCAGAGTATGTGACACAGTACTTAAGATTAGATTAGTGCTTCACCATAGGTTAGCTATCATTATCTCGGCCTGTGCCCCTCAGCCAGGGCTACCGGATGGGCAGAAAGACCAATTCTATGACACCCTGTTGCACACTACCTCGTTGACGAATGACAGGGACCTTCTCTTTGTGGCTGGTGATTTCAATAGACATGTTGGACAACATGCAGGGGGCTTCCATGGCGTACATGGAGGTTACGGCTTTGGTTTCCGCAATGAGGAGGGAATCAGACTGCTGGAGTTCTGTGATGCAAATGATCTTATGGTTTGCAATAGCAACTTCAGTAAACCCGCCTGTCACCTAGTCACCTACCGTTCTGGCAGACACACTAGCCAAATTGACTCTATCCTGACGTCTGGCTTTGGAGGACCTAATTCACGGAATTCTTTCTACCATCGGATTACATTACCTTATTCATTTGGAGTATATATATATATATATATATATATATATATATATATATATATATATATATATATATATATATATTCTTTTATTCTTTTATTTGTGTCAGTCATTTGACTGCGACCATGCTGGAGCATCGCTTTTAGTGGAACAAATGAACCCCAGGGCTTATTCTTTGTGAGACTAGTAGTTATTCTATCGGTCTCCTTTGTCGAACCAGGACGTAAACACAGGGACGTAAACACACCAACATCAGTTGTCAAGCGATGGTGGGTGGGACAAACACAGACACACAAATATACTCACACACACACTCATATACGACGGGCTTCTTTCAGTTTCCGTCTACCAAACTCACTCACAAGGCTTTGGTCAGCCCGAGGATATAGTAGAAGACACTTGGCCAAGGTACTACGCAGTGGGACTGAACCCGGAACCATGTGGCTGGTATGCAAGCTACATACCATGCAGCCACTCCTGCGCCTGTTATATATATATATATATATATATATATATATATATATATATATATATATATATATATATATATATACATACATGTATATATGGTTACAGGACGTCACCAACTGTTCAAACAACAAGAAATACGTAACCAACAAGAAAAGAGGGAGAAAAGTACAAGTAAATACGATGAAAGGACCCATTATCAGTTGTCGGCTGTCTGTCCACTCCTCATTTCGAGCATTCAACGACAATATGAGTCTTCAAAGACAGTTGTTCCAATCAATTCTAGAATGAAATTTAGGATTTATGGAGGTCCAAAGTTAAGAACAAAAACATGACAGTGGAGAAATACAAGGAAACCGAATGAAAACAAACATGGAGGGTCATTAGACCAGGACGAGAGGAGAATAGCGAACGCTATGAGAACATTTTTTTAAGAGAAAATATGCAAGAGAGAGGAAAAAAGTTTTCTTTTGAACGTCCGTGCAGGAAAAGAAAGATGAACGATGGTCACGTATGAACAACGAGAGAGACAGACAGACAGATAGACAGACAGACAGACAGACAGAAATGAGAAAGAGGGTGAGAGAGATACAGAAAACGGTGGAGGGTGGAGGAGAAAAAGGGAATTAGAGAAGGTTGGAGGAAGAAAACAGAATAGAGAAGAGAGTCGCATCATATATATATATATATATATATATATATATATATATATATATATATATATATATATATATATATATACATACTTATATATATATATAAAAAACCACATGTGAATCGTTAGCGATTTCTTTCCCTCTGTCTTCTGTTTCTATTGGACTTGTGTTTGTTCTTCGTGTTTTTGGATTTACTATATATATATATATATATATATATATATATATATATATATATATATATGTATGTATATATATATATATATATATATATATATATATATATATATATATATATATATATATATATATATATATATATATATATATATATATATATATATATATATATATATATATGTATATATATATATGTCGTGGTTCTGACTGGCTGCATTGAAATGAGATAACATCGTCGATCCGAGTGACTGAAATAAACGAGTGCAAAATCGTGAGACTTCAGTTATAAAATCCGAGTATTCTTTCCCTGTATTATACTTTCCAAATTATTTTTGGGCAAGGCAAGAAATATTTTCTTATAAATGATTATCCTGGCTGATGATTGGAATGGGTGCAACATTTTTTTTACCCTGTTTACGTAATTTCGGGATTGTCCCCAATGCATTTGAGAAAATGTTTTCCATTGTAGCCAACGCAAGCCTCTTAAGACAAGTCAAGTAATTTTTTATCGAAAATATGCGGATGTTAGTCAGATGGACTCTACCTGTTCCTGGGTAGTGCACCTAATCTGATGCAGTTTGATACTAAAATATTATTTTGGGGGAAGTCCGTTCTGTCGCAAGCATTTGGCCTGGGTTTCAAATATGAGAATTGATAATTCGATAGCTTGACCTACAATCTCTACTGAAGCAATTAATGAGTCGTGCTTTTTTTAAATTTCTGCCTTCCTTCTATCCACTCAGCAATCTCTGTTGTTCTACAAAGGTCACGGATGTTTTCCTTCCTAGTCTGATTAAGCAGTAGCTGCAGCACCATCATGCCACCGTTAATTCATGTGGTGTGTTATAAACCATGTAATTATTAATTAGCCGAGCGTAGCAATTCCGTTTGAGTTATATTCCTAATGCCCTCGACACAGACATGAAAGTAATTCATGTAATTCAAAAAGTTTTGTGTGGCCCACTCTTTAAATTTGAAGTCGTGCCTGTACAATAAATCACTAAATTTTTACGTAATTTGTAACGTGTAACAGAAATTTCATGGTAGTACAGGAGTGTTGTTTTAAATTTTGAATAAATAACAAACAAGCAGTAGTTCTAATCAGTTTAATTCATTATTTTTTAATTTTTTAATAATATAAATTTACTAATTTAATAGACTAAAATTTATATTATTAAAAAATTCTTGAAATAATAAAATTAAACTGATTAGAACAACCAGTGAAGTCATTCTTTTTCTTTTACACACGCACGCGCACCTTCGTTTTGGGATCACCACTACATTATTATCTCTTCTTCTCCCTAGCTCTCCTGTGTGACTTTTCTGTCCGGCATTCGCCATGATAGATTGATAGCCACTACACATCTTTTTTTTTCTCTACTTGTTTCTTTCTATGTTCCTTTCTGTAGAAGAACGTAAGCTCGAAACGTTAAAGACTTTTTCACTTCCCGAGCGTTATACTAATACATCTGTTTGTTGTCTATACCACCTGTCTTCGTCTTTTCTTTTTTTTTTCTTTGTGAATTCTCCCCCTATATATATATATATATATATATATATATATATATATATATATATATATATATATATTGTATATATACATATGTATGTATGTATGTATGTATGTATGTATATATATGTATATGTATGTATGTATGTATGTATATATGTATGTGTGTGTGTATATATGCATGCATGTATTTGTATGTCTGTGTTTGTCCCCCTCCACTATCGCTTGACAACCGATGTTGGTGTGTTTACCTCTTAGCGGTTAGGCAAAAGAGACTGATAGAATAGGTACTAGGTTTACAAAGAATAAGTCCTGGGATCGATTTGTTAAACTGAAGGCGGTGCTCCAGGAAGGCCGCAGTCAAATGACTCAAACAAGTAAAAGAATAAAAGAATATCTACAAGAGGGTATTGGATTAGTGGAATCGTTTGGTCGTCCAATAAATTACCTTATGATGATTTACGTTCTGAATGCGAATCCTGCCGAAATCAAATTTGTTTTCCATCTATATCTCTCTCTCTCTCTCTCTCTCTATATATATATATATATATATATATATATATATACATATATATATATATATATATATATATATATATATATATATATATATATATATATATATATATATATATATATATATATATATATATATATATATATATATATATATATATATATATATATATATATATATATATATCACTCACCCATACACATCTCAAGAGTAAATAGACACGTCTCATTTTATATATATATGTGTCATTTTATATATATATATATATATATATATATATATATATATATATATATATATATATATATATATATATATATATCACCCGTCTCATTTTATATATATGCATGTAAATATATGCGAGGGGAATTCCAGAAGGTTTCAGACTTTTTTAGGAGAGCCACTTGTAATTGTTCTAGATTTTTGTAATTTTACTCTGATATTACTATACATATAATAAAGTGACTTGCCAACTTTTGTTATTCCAGATTGACGGAGACGGTCGTAACAACACTTTGGACACAGTCTGCTAAACACTGCTTTTCACGGCTGACTAATTTATAAACTGCAGTTCGGTCACAAAGGTCATTTGAAACCTCGCTATGCAATATAGTTTTGTGTTAAAATGAGCGAAAACGCTATCGAAACTTATGAACTGCTCCAGACTGCTTTTGGATTAAGTTGTGTCATCTGAGCATATGTTTTTCGCTGACACAAGAAGCCACGCACAGCAAGTCCACTGGGAAGCTCATGACGATCTTTTTGGATAGCAGTGTAGATATGATCAACGTCCACTAGGTTCCCTCTGGCCAGACTATCAGTAAAAACACTTTGGAGAGGTTTTGAGGGAGTTCAAGAAGAGATTTCGTTGCCAAAGGTCAGAGCACCTACACAAGAACAATGCACCACTCTACAATTCCATCCTGATAACCAACTACTTGACAGAAATGGGCATCAAGACTCTCCCTCACCTTCCCTACAATCCAAGCTTTGCTACCTGTGACTTTTGGTTGTTCCCTAAGCTGGAGATGAAGGAGGGTCCTGAACACCTTCACTTTGAAGGACTTCCGCGGCGCCTTCACGAAGTGACTGAAGTGCTACAACAACTGCATTGAAAGAGACAAGATTTTTGTACACCTTTGAGATTAATAAATGTCTACCACGAAAAAGTTTCAAAACTTCTGGAATGCACCTTGTATGTGTCTCTGATGGACGGGCGTCCCGTGCAGGAGGCGGAATATATATGCCACAGGTTCCGGGAAATGGGCCTTATGAGCCTATGGCTTTGGAAGGACCTTTGATCCTTTTGATATATGCAAGGATGAATCAGTAATACAAATAAAAATTACATTTATTTCTGACTCGCCCTCGTGTATGCATTATATATATATATAAACAAAATAGAATGAAAAAACTACAGAAGACTTGTATTTTATGGTTAAAAAATATATTAAAATCGTCATGTTATAAAATTTTGTATGTAGTGACATTGTTTGGGGAGAAATAACCAGTTTCATATTTTCTTTTCAAATTTCTCAAACTGCAACTAACATTTTTTAGCTCCAGACCAGAGACGCCATGACATAGGTTGGAACTTGGTGATCAGGAAAAACCGAAAATAATTAACCTCTCAACTAAACCTCTTTCAAGCACCCCCAAATCATGCAGAGCCAACCAAAATGAAATGAAGGCGCGTATAATAGAATTCTGTAGAAAATTAAGACTCACAGAAGCATTAACCAATTACAATACTGAAGATGACTCACTAGTCAAAAACAAAGGTGAACACATCCCCCACAAAGGAAGAAATAAAAACCCTGATTAATTCTGAAGCCTCATTGAGAACTTTCTCTACCACACCATGCATAAACAGACAATTACCTCAAACTTTAGCACTGCACAATGGAAGGAACTAACAGAACTTCAAAATAAAGAAGATATAACGATTAAGGAAGCAGATAAAGCAAGTGCGGCGATAGTAATGGACACATTATACTATAAAAGTCTAATCTCCATGTTGAATGGAAGTCAACATTACGAGAAAATCACAAACTACACCCTCCAAAAAATAATGAAAACCCTATCCTCACTTATTAAAACCCATAGAAAAGAACTGACAACCAAAGAAATTGACTATTTACCAAACTTTAAATGCAAACCTGGCCTTTTCTACGGTCTACCAAAAATCCGCAAAAGCCAGATTATAAATGAAACCATAAAAAGTCACCAAAGACATACATACATACACCAAACCAGGGGATCTCAAATAGCCTGTCTATTTATGGATATCCTCCTGAAACCCTTCCTTAAACACATCAATAGTTATATCAGAGATGACTTGGACATGTTAAATCACCTCCCCAAAAAGTCATGGAAGAAACAATCATGGTTTTATTTGAAGTGATTAACTTATATACTAGTATACCTCATAATTATGGGCTAAAGGTAATTCAGTTCTGGCTGGACCAATATCCGGAAGAAATACTGGAAAGGATCAGCAAAGAGTTCACAATTGAATCGGTTGAATTCATCCTACGAAACAATCATTTCATGTTTGACAACACTTTTTACCAACAAAACCGGAATTGCCATGGGCACTAGGGCAGCCCCGGTCATTGCAAACCTAACAATGAGCTATCTGGAAATAATAATATACCAGGAATCTTTATTTACCTTTGGAAACCCTCTTTGTTGTGTTAAAAAATGGTTATCATAGTTGCATTAAAATACAGTTATACAGTCTTTGATAATGATAAGAAAATGTTAAGAAATAGATTTTCTGACAATGATAAGAAAATATTAAGGGGGGCTTTTTGTTTAAACAGTTTACATAAAAGTGTTCAAAATAGATAGTAAAATAAATTCATAATTATTTTAATTTCATCAAAAATCATGATTGTAAAGAAGCATATATACAGAAAGAAACATATTTAAGTATTTATACAGAATTTTAGGAGAATGACCGACCTTTTCTTCCTTCATCTCCAGTGTATGTGTGTTGAAGGGATGGTTGCTATTTTTAGAAATAGTGTGGGAGATTGGTTGGTGGGAGAGAGTATTGTGGAATCAAAAGGATTTTTTGGTTCTGAGCTAATCTGTCATGGTTCAGTGGTTTTGGGACTGGTCTTAGAGTTAAAGATGGTGCGAGTGTGTGTGTGTGTGTGTGTGTGTGTGTGTGTGTGTGTGTGTGTGTGTGTCTGTCTGTCTGTGTGTGTCTGTGTCTCTCTGTCTGTCTGTCTGTGTCTGTGCACGTTTCTATGTGTGTATGTATATATATGTACTTGTGTTTGTGTGGGGATTTTTTGACTGGTCTTAGAGTTCAGTGTGGTTTGTGTATGGATCTGTGTATGTGTGTTTTATATTTAACAGGGTGGGGCGTGTATGTGTGAACGTTTGTGTGTGTGTGTGTATGTGTGTGATTTGTATTTGTCAGGGTGCTGTGTGTGTGTGCATGTGTGTATGTGTACGTCTGTGTGTGTGCGTGTGTATGTTTGTGTTGTGTTGGTGGGGATGGTATGTGCATGTACGTGAGTATGTGCATGTACGTGAGTATGTGCATGTACGTGAGTATGTGTGTGTGTGTCTTTATTTGTGTATGTGTGTAGTGTTATAATTGTCCGGGTGGTGTGTGCATATGTGTGTGTGAGGGTGTATATGTATGTGAGTGTGTATGCTTGTGTGAGTGTGTTATATTTGTCTGGGGTTCTGTGTGTGTCCGTGTTTGTTACGTTTATCCGGTTGGTGTGTATGTGTGTACGTGTAGTACTGTGCGTGTTTGTACTGAGTATGCGTTTGTGTATGTGTGTGTGTGTGTGTATGTGGGTGTGGTTTATGTAGTTTTCGGGGATGGGGTGCACATGTGTGTGTGCTATATTTTTATTTGCGGTGAAGTGTGTGTGTACGTGTGAATGCGTGTGTGTGTGTATGTTATTTTTCTGTGTGGTGCGTGCATATGTTTGGGCGTATTGTGAGAGTTTTATCTGTATTGTATGTGCAGTATGTGTGTGTATATGTGCGGATGTGTTTGTGTGAGTGTCTGTGTCTTCAGGGTGGTGTGTGTTATTGTGTGTACGTGCTTGTGTGTGTGTGTGTGTGTGTGTGTGTGTGTGTGCGTGTGTGTGTGTGTCTGTGAGTGTTTGTTGTGATTGTTGGGATTGTATTGCGTGTATATATGTGTGTGGATGGGTTGTGTTTGTGTGAGTGTGTCTTGCAATTGTCAGGGCGGTGTGTGTAGGTGTGTGCATGTACGTGTTTACGTGTGTGTATGTGAGTGTTGGTTGTGATTGCTAGAATTGTATTGCATGTGTATATATGTGTGGGTTTGTGCTCGAGCGTGGGGATATTGTGTTTGTGCATGTGTGTGTGTATGTATGTGTGTGTGTTTGTGTGGGAGGTTTGCATTATATTTGTGTTTGTGTTTGTACATCTGTGTGTACTTCTGTATGTGTTTGTTGCGGATGTGTACCTGGGGGTATATTAGAGTATGTTGAGTTGTGGTCTGTATTTTTTAATAAATATATTTTCCTTATTTATCCGTGTTTGGTCAGTGGTGCTGTCTGGGCATTGGTACAGTTGGAAAGCTAGGAATTTGTGGGACTTGTTTTGTGCACAGAGATCTAAGTGGCCACTAAGTGGTATCTGTCTTGTGGTGGGGATCCTCAATTGTTGGCGGTGGACTGTCATCCTATCTCTGAGGGTAAGACTAGTCTGCCCTATGTAGTCTTTGTGACACCCTTCACACCTAACGGCATAAAGTAAATTTTTTGATGCGCAGGTGAAGTTATTTTTTACGACAAAAGTGTGTCCTGATTGGATTTTATATATTGTTCCTTCAATGAAGTGGATGCAGGTCCTGCAGTTAGAGCGACCACATTTTTTGATTGTGGGTATTGGATAATTTTGCATTGGTGAGTAAGTTTTTTAGGGATAGGGTTGCTTCTTGCTTTTTATTATTTTATGGGTTTCGAGTGCTTTTTTTAAACGTGGGTCTTGACTCAGTCGTGGGCTGTTCTTGTATATAATCGTGTAAGCTTCTGTATTTCTTGGATTGTGTGTTGAGAGATATGGAAGACTGTGTAATGTACCTTGAGTGTGTTTCGGTTTTCGTAAGTCTTGGATATCGATTGTCTTGACCCGTTTTATTCCATTGTCAACTAATGATACTGGGTACTGTCTTTCGAGAAGAATTGCCTGCAGTTCTTGGAGTCTTTTATTTCGCGTTCTCTAATTTGAGACAATTGTACAGATTCTTCTCGCTAGATTGAAGGGGATGTTTGTCTTCGTATGCTTTGGGTGATTGGAGGTGAACAGGTATATTGTTTGGAATCAGTTAGTTTGTAGTGGATATCAGTTTCAACGTTGGTGCCTTTTTTATAATGAGAATGTCTAGAAATGGAAGTTGGCCTTGACTATATTCCATTGTAAATTGGATATGGTTGTTGACACTGTTGATTAAATTTTTTAATTCATTGAGTTGGTCGAATGTATGAGACCATAAGATGAGGCAGTCATCCAAGTAGAGTTTCCAATTCGCCAACAGGTGTTTGTGGAAAGATAGGCCGTATTTTAATTTGGATTATTCATAGATCTTTAATTCCAGGTAGGTCATCATCAGATTGGCATAAGTTTAGGCAACTTTAGTACCCATTGCAGTCCCTGATACCTGCCTGCAGGTATTATTATTAAAATTTTAAAAGTTGTTTGGGGGGATAAACTTAAGGCCCTCGGTGATAAATTCTTTTTTATTCTTTCCGGGACCTCATTGGAGGTATTTTTTTTTTTTGCCAGAATTTAATGGCGTCCAGTCTGTTTTGATGTGGGATCGTAGTATAAATGTTTATTATAACGAAAGAAAGGATAAAAATGTCTTTATTGGTATGCGTGGGGAGGTGGTTTAGGAGGTCCAAGTCATCTCTTACAATACTTGGTATGTGTTTAAGTATTAGTTTTAAGAGTATATCAATGACGTTGCTTAATCTGTGTGTTTCACAGTTTGGACCTGCCGCAATTGGTCTCAGTTTGAGATAAGTGGGATGTGGTACAGTGATGCAGGTTGAGGTGGACTCTTTGCAAGCTTCGGTGATTGCTTTGCTCTTGTGGATTTTCAGAAGCCCGTAGAAGTTGCTGATTTTGCAATCAAAATTTGTCGTTAGGCTATTTCGATGTTGGCAAATGAGTGAGTTTAATTTAGAAATTGTTTTTGATTGTTGGTAGTTGACTACTCTTTCATAGTAGGTAGTATCTTGTAAGGGGTGAGACACAGAGTTTTTGTATTGTTTTGTGTCCATAATGACGACAGTACTACCCTTATCTGCTTCCTTGATTGTGATGTCATGATTGTTTTGTAACTCGTAGATGATTTCCCATTCCCTTTTACTGGTATTGGATTTGGGTTTAGATTGTGGTTCACTATAAAAGAAGTTATGAATTTATTTTACTACCTATTTTGAACACTTTTATGTAAACTGTTTAAACAAAAAGCCCCTCTTGACATTTTCTTATTATTGTCAAAGATTCTATTTCTTAACATTTTCTTATCATTATCAAAGACTGTATAACTGTATTTTAATACAACTATGATAACCATTTTTTAACACAACGAAGGCTACACAAAGCCTTACATTTTACTTTTGAAAATCTCTTTTTTTTAAAGTGAAATCGGTCAAGTCAATAAACATCTTTAAAAGACCTCTGCATTTTCAAATCCTCTTTCCTATATGCTCTTGGCTACTCTTGGCTACTCTGCATTGACAAGGGGCAACACCCTGAAACTAGTCTAGTCTGCAGATGCCAAACCAGCAGGGGGACACTGCTGACCTCCCCTGTTCGAAGGTTATAAAGGACACAGGTTTCGTGTGTCACATAGCTAGCTAGAGGCGATGGCTTCTTGGAGCTAATTCACGGCAGCTTTCGTCCTAATTTTGGGACTGCCATGTTGGCTTGGCGATAACTATTAATTTCCAGTACCGCTGCCGTAGTCTCCTTTAGAGAGACTTAGAAATATTAATAACTCTATTTCTGAAAACCAGTGGATAGATTCCACTGAAATTAGATAAATAACCTTCGAGCAGATAGTCAGCAGCGCCGCCTGGCTAAGGCTTGGCTACTCTGCATTGACAAGGGGCAACACCCTGAAACTAGTCTAGTCTGCAGATGCCAAACCAGCAGGGGGACACTGCTGACCTCCCCTGTTCGAAGGTTATAAAGGACACAGGTTTCGTGTGTCACATAGCTAGCTAGAGGCGATGGCTTCTTGGAGCTAATTCACGGCAGCTTTCGTCCTAATTTTGGGACTGCCATGTTGGCTTGGCGATAACTATTAATTTCCAGTACCGCTGCCGTAGTCTCCTTTAGAGAGACTTAGAAATATTAATAACTCTATATATATATATATATATATATATATATATATATATATATATATATATATATATATATATACGTCCGGCTTCTTTCAGTTTTCGTCTATCAAATCTACTCACAAGGCTTTGGTCGGGTCGCGGCTATAGTGGAAGATACTTGCCCGAGGTGTCACGCAGTAGACCAGAACCTGGAACCATATGGTTAGGAAGCAAACTTCTTACTACACAAGCACGCCATATATATATATAAATGCGTGTGTGTGTGTGTGTGTGTGTGTGTGTGTGTGTGTGTGTGTGTGTGTGTGTGTGTGTGTGTATGCGTGCGTGTGTGTATCTACATCTATATCTATCGGAAAGTTGGTGCAACACTTTTATAATAAAAATCGTGGGACAGAAAACAACCAAGAGCTAGAGAGCATTTTAAATTACGTTACGTGTCTAATATTACTAGTGAGTAAGAAAATTAAATGAATCGTCATATTGAATATAACTGTATAAAACTTTAGTGTAATTATCGCAGTGTTGTGTGTCTTTAATGTTTTCTAAGTTTGACAATAAAATCCAAATAAATTTAACTTATCGTTTATGTCACATAGAAGTTTCTGGTATATGCTTTTAAGTGACATGGTAAACTAAATTTAGCTGCAAATAGAATCAAACATGGAGCTTAACTACTCAGCGCTCGCAACAACGTGTGCATGCGCTTATTTACATACAACCACATAAAATGGATTGATTTCCTTGTTAATTCAATACGTTGTTTTTCCTTTGTTCTGTTATAAATGTTCTTATTTATTATTTAAACCAAATTTTTAAGCGATCAGGTTACTTTTGTATCACGGATGTACAACAACCAATCTATGCACGTATACACACGTGTTTGTATTACTTGTGTGTGTGTGTGTGTGTGTGTGTGTGTGTGTGTGTGTGTGTGTGTGTGTGTGTGTGTGTGTGTGTGTGTGCGTGCGCGCGTGTGTGTGTGTATCTGTGTTTAGTGAAGGTGCGTGGCTTAGTGATTAGGGTATTCAGCTCACGATCATAAGGTTGTGAGTTCAATTCCCGGTGACGCGTTGTGTCCTTGAGCAAGACACTCTATTTCACGTTGCTCAGCTGGCAAAAATGAGTAGTACCTGTGTTTCAAAGGGCCAGCCTTGTCACACTCTGTGTCACACTGAATCTCCCTGGAAACTACATTAAGAGTACACGTGTCTCTGGAGTGCTCAGTCTAAAGGCGGCGAGCTGGCAGAACCGTTAGCACGCCGGGTGAAATGCTTAGCGGTATTTCGTCTGCTGCTATGTTCTGAGTTCAAATTCTGCCGAGGTCTCGACTTTGTCTTTCATCCTTTCGTGGTCGATAAATTAAGTATCAGTTGCGCACTGGAGAGGATTTAATCGACAGGACACCCTCCCATAAAATTTCAGGCCTTGTGCCTATAGTAGAAAAGATTATTTAAACCAAAGTTTTAAGCGATCGGGTTAGGTTTTATCACGGATATGCGACAACCAATCTATGTTTGTATGTACTTGTCTCTGCGTGTATATTTGTGTGTGCATGTGTGAGTGTGTGTGTATGTATGTGTGTGTGTTTGCGTGTTTGTGTGTGTGTGTCTGTGTCTGTGTATCTGTGTTTAGTGAAGTGCGTGGCTTAGTGGTTAGGGTAAAGTCGTGAGTTCAATCCCCGGTATATGATTTTTCAATTCACACACTGTCAATTGTCTTGACTTACAAAGTTTTTTTGGGGTTTTTTTCAGTCATACAAACCCTTCAACTCATTGCACCTTTATTCTTGTAAAAATTAGTTTCGGAAGAGGGGGGAAATAACACCATTTTCGGAGAAGTATGAGTAAATCAAAGGACTTCTAGGAAGTCTCTTGAGCTGCTGAAACAAGCAGCTGGACCTTCCTCAAATTTTCTTCTTCTGTCTTAAAAAGCATCTTCAACAATGTGAACTATACTCTTTACTCTTTTACTTGTTTCAGTCTTTTGACTGTGGCCATGCTGGAGCACCGCCTTTAGTCGAGCAAATCGACCCTAGGACTTATTCTTTGGAAGCCTAGTACTTATTCTATCGGTTACTTTTGCCGAACCGCTACGTTACGGGGACGTAAACACACCAACATCGATTGTCAAGCGATGTTGGTGGCATAAACACAGACACACAAACACACACACACATACATATATATATATATATACATATATACGACGGGCTTATTTCAGTTTCCGTCTACCAAATCCACTCACAAGGCTTTGGTCGGCCCGAGGCTATAGTAGAAGACACTTGCCCAAGATGCCACAGATGATATAAAAAAGAAATTGGAAACAATTTACTAAAACGAGATGGTAACAGCTGAAATGCTTTAAACTCTTTTTTTTTTTTTTTTTTTGCCTTCCTCAAATGAGCAGACATGCTTAATTTCTGTTTCCCAAAGATTAGGGTTTTACGGTGTTTCTTTTGACTTACTTTTAGCTGGCGGCTGGTGTCATTGTCGCAATAGCTTGATATGAAATGGATACAATCTTGATCATGGTTATTTCATAAATAGCGACCCAGACTCATACAAATAAGAGATTATCAGGATTTGAAAAATCCTGATAATATCGTTCTGATAAGAAAAGAAGTGCTGAATTTGTTGGTGAAATCCAGGCCAAGATTGACAACAATCGCTCCAAGTCAATCAGGTCCATTGCCATGGACACGGGATTGCCTGAATTTCTTATCAGGCAGGTAATGCATGAAGACAAGATGAGAAAGGGTCAATTTTTATCCCAAGACATCAAGGACAAGAGGAAAGACCGCGCACGGAGCTTTTGAACAAACTCAAGCATTCCCTCCAGCCGAACATGCTTTGATTTTTCTCAGACGAGAGAAATATCTGCCAAGATCGGATAGTAAGCACACAGAACAACCGTTGGCGTGCTGTGTCCCCAAAACATGTACCAAGAGTGATAAAAATCAAACATCCACTCAACATCTTGGTGTTTGGAGTGATCACTAGTGATGGCGACGCTATGCCTCCATTCATCTTCCCACACGGTCTCAGACTCAACGTGGAGGCCTACATCGAGTGCCTGGAGGAGGTAGTGCTGCCATGGGTCAAGAGGGTGGCTGCTGGAAGACCCTATGTCTGGCAACAGTACTCTGTACCATGCCACAGAAGAACCCAGTCATGGCTGTCAGACAATTTCTGCGACCACATTACCCCTAACATCTGGCCACTTAACTTCCCAGATTATTACAACCCTTTGATTATTATGTGTAGGGTGCAGTTGAGCAAGAGGCCAACAAAACTCCTTTTAACACCAAAGATGAACTGAAGGTAAGGATTATGGCAGCATTCACCAACTTAAACAAGGAGACCGTCCAGAAGAGTTGCAAGAAATTCCGAAGTTGTCTGGAGGCCGTGGCTGAAATCATTGGCGATTTTATTGAATAAATTTACTCTTTAGTATTTCAAAACATTTTTTTATATATAATTTTAGTAAATATATCTGTTAAAATGAGATTTCAGTGTTATTTTCATTTTTGCATATTTTAGACGACAATTTATTCATGGCCCCCTGTACACACGCGCGCACGCACGCACACACACACACACACACACACACACACACACACAAATAGACAAACAGATAGACAGATAGACAGACAGACAGACAGGAAGATAGATAGATAGATAGATAAATAGAGAATACATACATACACAAACACACACGCGCGCACACACACACACACACACACAAACAAACACACACAGAGATAGACAAACAGATAGACAAACAGACAGACAAACAGACAGACAGACAGACAGGTAGATACATAGATAGGGAATACATACATACACAAACACCCGCACGCACACACACGCACACACACACACACACACATACACACATACACAATAGCAATAATCCAATGGGGGGGAGCTTTTATGTAGACACTGAATCTCCTGAAATTGCTGCCAAATATCCTTCAAATGTCAGGCTGCTGTTCTGAATAAAATAAGGACACATTGAATGATCTGGACAAAAAGTCAGAAGGTTACAAGTGCGCAGATTCTTTATCATCGGTTTACACAACAGAGCTGACCTGGAGCTGAACAACAACAGCAGGTGCAGCAGCAAAAACGGCAACAGCAGCAGCAGCAACAACAGAACTGAAGCAGCAGCAGTAGCATTAACTCCATTATTGCAATCACTGTCATAATTACAGCTATCACCACCACGACTACCACAACCGCTGCCACCATAACCGGCACCACCACCACTACCACAACCACCATCTAATGACTGATCTCAGCAGTTACTTTTTAAAGCCTGGTACTTATTCTATCGATTGATTTTGCCGAACCGCTAGATTAAGGGGACGAAAACACACCAGTATCGATTGTCAAGCGGCGATGGAAGGGTCTGTGACAGACAGACAAACAGACACATACACACACACACACACACACACATACACACAGACACACACATGCACACACGCACACACACACATATACACACACATGCACACACGCACACACACACTTTCCGTCTACCAAATCCACTCAATGCTTTGGTCGGCAATGCAGTGGGACTGAACCCGAAACCATGTGGTTGAGAAGCACGCCTGCGCCTATCTATATACATATATAAATATATGTGTGTGTATATATATACATATATATATATATATATATATATATATATAATCTATGAACAACTATCCCTTTCGGACCCCCTCCTTCTAATGACTGCCTCTACAACCTCCTGAAACAAAGCAACTTTATTTCATAGTTCTGTTCGAATAGGATTGACTTGAATCTTTCTAATTCTTTCTTAATTTTGACACAAGCTATTTTGAGGGGAGGAGCAAGTCGATTACATCAGCTCCAGTACTTGACTGCTACCTCTTTCGTCGACCCCCGAAAGTATGAAAGATAAAGTCGATCTCGGCACAATTTGAACTCAGAACAGGAAGAGCCAGGTGAAATACTGCTAAGCATTTTGCCTAAGGTTCTGATGGTTCTGCCAGCTCGCGACCCAACTTGAATGCAGATAACAACAGCAATAACAATAATCCAGTGGGGAAGCCTTTATGTAGACACTGGATCTGCTAAAATAGCAGCCAAATATCCTACAAATATCAGCTTGCTGTTTTGAATAAAAGAAGGATACATTGAATAATCTAGGCGATGACAAAAAGCCAGGAAGTCGCAAGTGCACAGATTTTTGATCATAGGTTTTACACAATCTAGCTGACCTGAAGTTAAGCAACAATAGGAGCAGCAGCAACAACAGCAGCAGCTGCAACTTCAGCAGCAGCAGCAGCAGCAGTAGCAGCAGCAACAGAACCGCAGCAGTAGCAGTAGCAGCACTAACTCTATTATTGCCATCACTGATATAATTACAGCCACCGCCGCCACGACTACCACTACCACTGTCACCATCACCGGCACCACCACCCTCACAACCAGTGCCTTTACCATTGCTACCACTACCAAAACCATCGCCGCCACCGCCACTCACCATCACCGCCACCACCACCGCTGATATCATCATCATCCCTGCCATCCGCCACCACCACCATCACTACCACAACGGCAATAACCACAGCCATGCACCTCCAACATGACATTAATCATTACAGTCCCAAACAACAGAGAATAAATACTCTATTCACGTGAGTTTAAAGGTGTCAATATATTTTACTTAAGTGATAATAATTACAGTGACAACCGACATTTCCTCTAGACACTGACTCATTCTCTAATTGCATACAAAGCTATAGTCGCAAACAACCGCCCTTTCGTAGTTTTCATTGGATAATTTTATTTCTTTAATAAAAACTGATCAGAATATTTATTTTGTTATCGTGGTGGAGCTGGCAATGCCGATAAGGAACCGGATTTGATAATTTAATGCTATCAAGTTTCGTGTTTTAAACTCCTGTCTGGAATAATAATGTCTCTGGGCGAGACAACGATGGAGCTTTTACATGATAAAACGACCTACTAGAAGCAATAACCAAATTTTCTATTATCATAGTATACTATCTTCAAAATAGGAAGGAGACATTGGATGATATTGTCTTCAGTTTCTGTAGAGTAAGAAGAGCAGCATCCATGACATTTGTGCAGGGTCTTCCAGAATAGATGAATAAAAGTGAAGATGAAATTATGATTTGTAAGTTGCAAATAGTGCATTCAAAATATCGAGTTATTTTCTGACCAAAGATCTGGTCTGGACGTTTGCAACAAAAGAATAGGCCCCTTTAAAGTGCCTGCTATTGGTTAAAACAGGACGGCCGGATTAAGCCTATCGCCCAAGAACAACGTAGTTCATCCAGACAGTTTCCGTCACTAAATTTTGCATATATGACATAGAGCAGTCAGAGACTTTGATAAAAAAAAAAAAAAAGAAAAAATTGCCCAAGATACCACAGAGTGGAAACAATTCCGAAAATACGTGCTTGCGAAGCGAACTTGTTAAGCTATACAATCATGCATGCACATTTTGATACACCATTAGCGATATTCAACCTTGCTCAGGATAACATAAAGCATGAGAACAAGCCACATAGCCAATGAGGTTCTATTTAAAAAACAAAACGTACCATTATGTAAATTTTCAGCTAGTAAATTGCTTACAATTTGAAACATACATGCATTCCCTTTTATGTTTTAAAATTGTACCTGGATACGGGAAAAAAATCATGGTTGGAATGCCTTTGATCATAATTGTGTGAGATCAGGATTGACCAGGAGACTAACCAATAATAAATAACAGCAACTAAGCTATAAATCTGAGGTGTTAGGGAAATATATACCACGTGATGTCATGTCATTGATAAGGTGTCGAATGGCGACAAAAGGACTTTGACAAACTCAACTGAGTAATTGATTCACCAGGCAATTAATCAAACAATCGATTAGTTAATTGGCTAAATGGTTAACCAGTCAACAAATAAAAGTGAAGTGAAATCGAACCAGTGCATGAGTTTCTTACTGGCATAATGGCTCTCTCGAGATACAAAATATTTACTCAATCATTATCTTCACCACTATTATTATGCGTATTAAGGCGGTAAGCTGGCAGAATCGTTAGCACGCCAGACAAAATGCTTAGCGGCATTTCGTCCGTTTTTACGTCCTGATTTTAAATTCCACCGAGGTAGACTTCATCTTTCATCCTTTCGGGGGCGATGAAATAAGTACCAGTTGAGTACTGGGGTCGATGTAATCGACTATTCCCCTTCCCTAAAATTTCAGGTCTTGTTCCTATAGCACTTTAAGGTAGCGAATGAGCAGAACAGCCGAACGTCAGAAGAAAAATGCTTTGAGGTATTTCGTCTGATTCTTTACATTCTGAATTCAAATCTCAAGACGCCCAACTTTACCTTTCATCCTTTAGATATTGGTAATATAAAGTACACCCCAAGTTCTGGATTCAACGGTATCAACTAAACTACTGCCCTCCAAAATTGCTGGCCTAATTTTAAAATAATCACTTTTGCGCTTATCTAATTTTTTTTTTATGAATTACCTAAAAAATTGAAGCTAAGACGAGTATCTCTGTTCAGCATTCCAGTCTGAGACGTTAATTATAACCGTCTCTCAGTTCGTGTGCGTGCTATTGTCTATTTATGTCATCCCAGACATGTATATCTTGTTTTTACGTCGAAACAATTTTTTGTTTTTGAAATAAAGTTAAAATTAAGCTGAAAATATTAACATCGACAATGGTTGCTATGTAGTTTAATAGCATGAGAAATGTTTATTGTTGCACACCGAAAATTCATATTCATGCTTATGAGCCACTGGCATTTTATATAGTTGGTATTTATTCCAGTATGACAATCATAGTACAACGCGTTTTATCATAACGTGACGACAGCAGAAAACTTTACCATCCAGATGAGAGCGACAGGAGAAAAGCGCTTAAGTTATAGAATTTACACCGATGAGCTATGCTTAAGAGAATGTCAATATAGTAGCAGCGAAAGTTTGGAAGTACAGCGTGTAGCAAAAATGATAGGAGGACTGAAGAAGCAAGAATAAGAGCTACAGGCGGCTATAAAAAGATTAGATATAATGCTTATTATCCAGTCCTGTGTTAACCAAAACTATGAGGAATAAATGAGAAAGACAGGGGAAAATGTCTTTCTATCGAAAGTTGAGATTAATGAGACCAACGAACTAGTGAAATAACGAAATCATGGATTGGGCGGGAGAGCAACTTGATAACACCACTTCATGAAAAAGTTTGGCTTATACACGTGTACGTGAAATTCTCCGTAAATGCATGTGGGTTATGAAGACGAAATATTAAAATTCATACCTTCATTCATTGCTAAGCTGATTTCGTTTCCTTATGTAAAGTTTTACTGTTGTATTTATGTATGTTGTGATATTTTCATTGTCTTATCTATCTGATCTCCTTATTTATGTCCAACTAGACTGCTAGCTTGCCTTGCTTTTTGCTATAGCTAAGGCGAAATTTTTTCTTTACTGAGTTTTATTTTTCTATTCTTGTATGATATCTTCACTGTAAATGATTGTTTGTTTGTTGTTTGGTTTCTTATATTACTGATATTTCTATTCCTACTGGTACTTTGTTTCATAAAATATTTTCTGGAGTAGCTAAGTTGCCCCACATCTGTCTGTCTGTCTCTCTATCTCTCTCTCGCTCTCTCTCTCTCTCTCTTTCTCTCTCTCGCTCTCTCTCTCTCTCTCTCTCTCTCTCTCTCTCTCTCTCTCTCTCTATATATATATATATATATATATATATATATATATATATATATATATATATATATCGTAAATTAAAGTAGTGGTATTATTAAAAAAATTTTCCCAGCTATCTTTGTTATATGTTTTATCCAAAGTTTTTCCTTTATATATATATATATATATATATATATATATATATATATATATATATATATATATATATATATATATATATATATACTAGCAGAGGCACCCGGCGTTGCTCGGGAATGAAATTGTTGCTTATATACTTGAAAAAAAGGCAAAATATGCTGTATAGAAATTTGAGGACATTCTGTAGATGGACTCTCAGATGAATGATGGCTGGGCGCCTCTCATGAATGGGGAAAATTGAAGATGTGCCAAAAAGCCTCATTGGTACTTGGAAACTTTTACGAAAATTAAAATGGGGATTAAATGAAAGAAATGATTTACGTGAATATTCTCACAAGAGTAATTGAAATAAATGGCGATTGTGGAACCCCCCACGCACGCACGCACGCGCGCGCGCATACACACGTGCGTCTTTGTAAATATGTTTGTATACATTTATGTATGTGTGTGTTTGTAAGAGACAGAGTGTGAGTGAGAGAGAGAAGTTTGTTGTCATGTATACGTACATGCATAAATATACATACACCTTTGGATGTATGCATATGACAACACAGCCCTTGACTCACTCACACTCTGTCTCTTACAAACACGCACGCGCGCGCATACATGTGTGTCTTTGTAAATATGTTTGTATACATTTATGTATGTGTGTGTTTGTAAGAGACAGAGTGTGAGTGAGTAAAGGGGTGTGTGCGTGCGCATGTGTGTGAGACAGAGTGAGAGAGTGGTGTGTATGTAGTATTTACTCTCGCTCTCTCTCTCTCTCTCTCATACACACGAACACACACACTCACACACAAAATAGAGAGTGAAGCTTTTTGCCGGTTACGTCAATACCGGAGCACGCGCGCGCGCGCATACACACGTGTCTTTGTAAATATGTTTGTATACATTTATGTATGTGTGTGTTTGTAAGAGACAGAGTGTGAGTGAGTGAGGGGTGTGTGTGTGCGTATGTATGTGTGTGAGACAGAGTGAGAGAGCGGTGTGTATGTGGTATTCTCTCTCTCTCTCTCTCTCTCTCTCTCATACACACGAACACACACACTCACACACAAAATAGAGAGTGAAGCTTTTTTGCCGTTGTTACGTCAATACCGGAAGTTGACATTGAGGAACCTTTTTAAAGAAGTGAATCTTAAATATAAAGCAATATTATTTATTTTTAATTAAAAAAATCAAATGAAGAGCCTAAGATTTATCCGAGGTCAAATTATTCACGCATCACAAGTATGGAAGCATTTGGTGAAGTCGATTTCACGTGAAAAGCGATTACACACACATCGCTGTTTTATATATTGTATAGATAATGTAGCTACATGTTTCAACAAACATAAATGCCACCGAATACGTTACCTCAATGGTACTTATTTTTACCAACGCCATCCATTTTCGCCGCCTACTGTTCCCTGCAGTCCTCAGGCACTTCTTTCATAGGGTCCTATCAGTAGCAACCGTCATTACACTTTTCGGCTGGATTTCCAAGCGTGACCAACTGAAACTACGGATATCATCCAACTGTCTTACTTGTGGTCTACTCTAAGTCGCCTGCCTATAGCTCGGGTTGAAGAATATATCTTATGACCCTTTCCTACGGCTTCCTAACCACATGTCCGTAGTATCAGAGCTGTGACCACTTGATGCAGTAATGCGGAGAAATAGCGCGACTTAATCGATCTGTAAAGACTAGCTGATCTCCGAGCTAAGCACCCTATCGAGTAAACGTTACATCAGAAATCCTTCGGGAGAGTCCCAGTTCGGCTGCTTGTATTCGCGTTCGTACACTTTCAGTCATTACCCAACGTTCATCACCATAACTGAGACAAGGCACGAAATATAAGAAATGTAAGAAAGAATAGGTATGTGCTTCATTAGACAAAACCACAACCTGATTTCAATTTCTAGTTTAAACCATATCACGTGAACTTTCTCAATATTTATATATCTATAAGCATGGCTGTGTCGTAAGAAGCTCGTTTTCCAACCATACAGTTTCGGGTTCAGTCCCACTGCGTGGCAAAGGTCTTCTACTAATGCACCGGGCTGACCAATGCCTTGTAAATGGATTTGTAGACAGACAGACAGATGTATCTATGCGTGTGTATCTTTGTGATTGTCCCTCGCCACCGCTTGACAACCAGTGTAGATTTGTCTACGTCCTCGTAAGTTAGCTAACAAAAATACGTACTGGGGTCGATTTTGTTCGACTAAACCCTTTAAGGTGGGGCTCAGCACGACCACAGTCTAATGGATAAAACAGGTGAAAAATAAAAGGACTTTCGAACATAGGGAAAGGCTGACTAGCTATATATTTAACATGGGAATCGTTCTGATATAGGATAGGGATTTTTATTCACACCTGTTTTGTCTTGATAACAGACCTAAGTTAGTGATAACATATTTGATTCAAAGAGCATTAAAATGTAGACTACAAATAAATGCGTTGTGAAGTAAAAAGATAAAGAATATATATTATACATTCAAAATAAATGGAAGTGGAGAGACAAGTTACTGAAGAGATTGCAAGAGTGAAATGAAATTATTTAACAAAAAACTATATACTGTTTATAAATTAATAAAGGACTGAACCAGGGCGTGTGTTTATTACCGGCATAATGCCTCTCCCAAGGTTGAATTGTATTTCTTTCAACACACGTATCCACATCAAGAATCTTGCACACGAAATACACATACGAAATATATATTATTTTATTCTTTTCAGTCATTTGACTGTGGCCATGCTGGAGCACCACCTTTAGTCGGACAAATCGACCCCAAGACTTATTCTTTGTAAGCCTAGTACTTATTCTATCGATCTTTTGCCGAACCGCTAAGTTATGGGGACGTAAACACATCAGCATCAGTTGTCAAGCGATGGTGAGGGTCAAGCACAGACATACAAACATATACACACACATACATATGTGTGCGTGTATATATATATATACCACGAGCTTCTTTCAGTTTCCGTCTACCAAATCCACTCACAAGGCTTTGGTCGGCCTGAGGCTATAGCAGAAGACACTTGCCCAAGGTGCCACGCAGTGGGACTGAACCCGGAACTATGCGGTTGGGTGGCAAGCTTCTTACCACACAGCTACTCCTGATATATAGTTCATATTTAATATTAATGTCATTGTTTTAATAAGAAGTTTTCGTACTAGATTCCACACTAGGTGACACGAAGAATAGAACAGCTAATATAATTTGCAGAATAATTAAAATAATATTAGTCATTTACTGAAACTAGTTTTCTCCGCCACACAATTAGCCTCTTAATGATTCCATGCGTTATAAATGTTAACAATTATTTTTGAGGCGGATGGAGTTAATTATTCTTGAGATGGAAATTATTTCATGTCGGAAAATTTCAATGAAGCTAACTACAATCTGATCACACTATATTCAAAAAAAAAAAAAAAATTACAGTGCCAAATTTATTAAAATCATTAATTAATTAAAAAAATATAAATACAATTATTTATAAAAACTCTCATGAAAAGTGAAAAAGTAGAGTTACGAAATAAACATTTCCACTGTAACTTTTATCATTTTCCGAAAATTCAAACGAATTTCAGTTTTTTAGCCAAAGATTGTAATTACTTTAAACAGGAGTGGCTCAGCGGTAAGAAGCTTACTTACCAACCACATAGTCCCGGGTTCAGTCCCACTGCATGGCATCTTGGGCAAGTGTCTGCTACTATAGCTTAGGGCTTACCAAAGCCTTGTGAGTGGATTTGGTAGACGGAAACTGAAAGAAGCTCATCGTATATATATATATATATATATATATATATATATATATATATACATACCATTCTCATTTTCCCTATTTTTCCCTATTTGTCTCTGATGACGGAATATTCCATACTCGGGGATATCCCAGAAACAGCTGTAAGACTTTGAATTTTTTCCAATAATAATATTGTATACGACTTGAGATGTTTGTCTTGCCTTAATGTTTGTTTGTCCTCTTTAACAATTATATATATATGTGTGTTTGTGTGTCCTGTGTTTGCCTCCCCCACCACCATCGCTTGACAATAGATGTCTGTGTGGTAACGTCCCCGAAACTTAGCGGTTCAGTAAAAGAGACCGATAGAATATAGCTGATCATGTATGGAAAAATGGAGACCACCTCCCCCTGTGAGATGAAGTTAAAATTATAGACAGAGAACACCACTGGAAAATACGAAAACTAAAAGCAGCACATATGCTAGGACACAACAACCTCCTAAACAGACCGAGGGCAGATATGAACAGCATATGGGAACCGGTATTATGGAAGGATAGAAAAATATTAGATTTAAATTCACTCCGTAATTGCCCGCGGGCATATGACGTAGTGGATAAGAGCGCGGGCTACTAACCCCAAGATTCCGAGTTCGATTCCAATCAGTGACCAGAACAACAACAACAACAATAATAACATCGAAAAATACGTTAGGGATGAGAACCCATGTTCGAAATTTCCCCACGACACCTGAAGAAGGCTGGAAGTTATATCAACGGAAACGTTATGTTAACAACAAACAGGATGAGGACAAATATCCGTCGAATGTAGATAATGTACATAATTCTTCATCTTTTAAATATAGAACTGTACAAATCAAAATATATTCCAATATAAAGATTTTTTCTTCAAGTACTCTAAATTATTATATATTCTACGCCAACCTGTAAACAAATTTGTACTTCTACGTAGTTGATGACGTCATAATTCCTTCTAATTTTGGAACAAGGCCACCTATTATCTTGGGCAAGTATCTTGTACTATAACCCATATTTATCTTATCGACTCCTAAAGAATACAAGGCAAAATTGACATCGGAGGAATTTGAACTCACAAAGTAACGAGTCGGAAGGAATGCTGCTATGCATTTTTGTCCAACGCGCCAACAATTTCAGCCAGGTCGTTGCATTTGTTGAGGTCATGGAAAGATTGAAATATATTCACTACTGTCTCCTGTAATTACCAAAATAACTGAAATAGAATAATTTCTAGTTAGCTTTTCAATGCACCCTGCATTAATACTAGTTTAATTATCGTTTTAACACCAGGTTGACAGCTCAGTAATTCATTTTCTAAAAATTATACTCAGTGTGTCAAGAGTCATATAAAATCAATGTTAACTTCAACAGTAATTATGCTCTTGGGAAAACACTAAAAAACATTTTTATGGAAATGTACACTCTAATTTGCATCAGTTGATCATCTTCGCGAGCATATCTAACAATCAGATGTTTTATTGGCGACGGACTGATGCCTTTCGTGCAACTTTACGCCCATTTCATAAATAAGACTCCCACGAATTCAACCTGTGTTGGCACGAAATTCTTCTCTACGTCGGCCTT